>NW_020175435.1:367392-376096 GCF_003031525.2 Neophocaena asiaeorientalis asiaeorientalis | reverse complement strand
TTTTTCAGACACTGGTTTTATGGAACTATTTGTATTCAAGTTATTTACCCTCCTTAAGCCTCAGTTTCTTCATCTGTGAAAGGAGGTGATAATTGTATCTTCTCCCTAGGCCTGTGTTGAGGAGCAAATGAGACAAATATGGAAAGTGCCCAACGCCGAGTAAATAATAAACGTTAGCTGTTATTAGAGCCTGCCCACTAGGGAACACACAGGGTGGGGTGTGCACGTGGGCGGAAGTCACAGTACTTGGACACGGAGAGGCTGAGTAAGGTGACCAACTCTTCCTGGTTTGTCCAGGACCAGCCTGGTTTATTTTTTAAAATTTTCGTTTTAGTTTAGAATTCTTTTTTATTGAGGTAACATTAGTTTATAATATAACTGTCACGTGTACAACGTTATATGTTTGCATCATACCCTACAGTGCGCTCACCACCAAAAATTTAGTTTCCATCCATCGCTATATAGTTGCTTGTTTTTAAAATGGAAAGTCCTGCATCCTGGGAACACTCAGACCAAACACACTGGAGCCTGGTCACCCTCCTGAGTCAGGTTGGGTTGAATTTGTCCGCTTTTAGGTTTCCTCCCTTCTCATCCCGAGACTGTCACGGGGCGAGAGCTCCAGCCTGCGTGCGGTTACCTGTTCTCCGGATTACGAGGGGGAGAGTAGAAGGGGGAGGAGAAGCACGCAGAAGGGGGAGGAGAGGGCCACCTACCTGCCCGGAACAAGTTCTGCGTGACTCCATCTGCCCCGCCTGGCCACTGGGTCATAGAGTATTGTGACAGAATGACCACGAGGCCGGGCCTTCCCGTTCCTCCCTGCCACCTGCCCCCCCTCAGTTAGGTTACTCCAAGCCTCCCAGCCGACCCCAGAGAAATGGGAGGAACTGTGCAAGCACGTAAAAATTAAACAGATACAATTCCTTTTATTATGTGGAGGGCAAAAAAATGTGTCTAAAGTGGCCCATTTTAGAATTTGATTTGAACATGGCATTTCACTGCTATTCCAGGAGTACGTTTTATACCAGTGACTGAGGCCTGTGCAAAAGAGGTTCTGAACGACGTTCCAGAAGTTCCTCCCTCTAAGCCAGCACTGCATTTCCCTAGGCGTATGGGGAGGGAAGCAGACCACAGGGGGCTATGTGAAGGCTAAAGAAATGCCGTGTATGAGGTTGAGCCTGGTACACTGTGGGCACTCGATAAATATTAGCTCTCTGTTTGAACTTCTCCAGCAATGATTGTATAGTACACTCAAAACCTATTACCTACTCTCCCTGACCCTTTTCTCTTGGGTCTGGAAACTTTATTTACTAGTGATTAGATTACCAGCCAGTAGGTCTTGTCTGCAAATCGAATGGCTTTCATTAAGGCCAGAGGCCACATGTCACATGCTTCCTCCCCCGCTATGGTGCCCAGCCTATAAAATCTCTGCTGCTGTGGTAAGAAGCTCTCCAGAGGACATGTGCTCTGCTGACATAATGAGGAAAAGATGAAAGACTGGCCGAGTCACTGTGGGGTCGCCCCCCACCTCCTCCGGGTTTCTTGCTGAGTTGAATCCACTTCTTTGCCACGGGTGCCCTTCACCTCCTCCTCCAAATGAGAGCAGAAAGCCACCCCTCTCCAGGCCAGCCCTTTCTCCCACTGCCGAAGCACGTGTGTCCTTCTGACGTCCCTAAACTGAGACACTGCTGTGAGCCTCCGTTTCTTCATCTGTGAAATAGGGTTGGAAGGTTAAGTGCGATTACGCATGTAACGCTCAGTGAATACCGGTCACTATTATCTGGAACTTGTTTAACCCCATTAAATCTGTCCTTAGAAATTATTTCCACTAAAGAGTGTTGGGTGTGTGTGGGGGTGTGGATCAGAAAGGGAGGGAGCCTGCTCTGAGGTTCTCGAACCCGCCTTTCCCATTTTCCTTACCCACAATCTGAAGTCTGATCTCTGGTCACCTTTGGTAAACCTTTCCCCCAAAGCTATATTAAGAAGAAGGGGATTCGTGTCATTATCCATTTTAGGCAACAAAATAGTTCAGATTAAAATATATATACTACAGGTTAAAAAATTATAAAATTAATACATGCTTATTGTAGAGACTAGAAAATTCTGTAAGGAAAAGAAGAAGATACAAATGCCCCATGACTGACCGCACACTTCGGGATAGTTGCTGTTAATGTGTTGATATATTTCCTTCCAATCTTTTTTCTTGGGTGTCTTTTCATTTTAAGTCAGCTGTTAGTCCCAGGGAACAGAGAATGTTGATCTTCTGAAGGGTTAGGTTACTTGCCTGAGACCAATCTCCTCAGGGCTGACAGATATGAAACCAGGAATAGGTGAGAGCTGCCCCATGGCTGTTCCTCCTCTGAATTCAAAGGAATCTGGACTATTAACTAAGGTAGCTAGTTTTGCTCCTCAGCTGCTGCCCCTGGAGGCATCCCAAGCAGGATACTGGAAACTCTCTCCCTTGGGTACCGGTGAGCCTTGAAGGTTGGAAAAACAATTTATAGTTAAGTATTTTCAGTTATTTCAATGTTCCTTCTTCATTGCTCTGATATCTTAATAATTAACATTTGCCGAGCATGTACCATTTCTTCAATGTCATGTTAAGCATGTTACAAGTATTAACTCATTTAGTCCTGGAAATACTCTCATGAGATAGGTTCTTTTATTATCTGTATTTTATTGATGAGGAAACGGAGGCATAAAAGGTTTAAGCAAGGTCACACAACTAGTAAATGGTGTACTGGGACTAAATTACTTCTCTTGTGTTTGCTGTGTATATATAAATATAAATATAAATATAAATATATATATATTATATATATGGGCATGGATATATAAGTACCTCTCTTATCTTTCCATTTATCCATCCTTCTCTCTCTTTCTCTCTCTCCCTCTTCTTATTTGATCTGTATTATTTCTGAAGAATTTTCATCTAAGTTTGAAGTGGCCTCCCTCAGTGGTGTGTGAGCCTTGGTGAAGCAGGACTCCACCTCTCATACGGAGCTGAAGGGGGTGAAATATTCCCTCTTCCCCTCCTTGAACAGCTGGGACAATGACATGTGACTTAGAGCAGCCAATCAGATGCTCCAGCACAGGACTTTGAATTTCAAGGGAGTGATGAGATTCAAGAGCAGGTTAGAGGTTCACTCTTTCGGCAGTGGTGATGGCAGTGGCGTCTATGTCCAGTTACAGAGGCGGCAGTGGTGATGGCGGAGCCTTCAGAACGTCTGCTGGGCAGTGCCGCTGGGCAGTAGCTTCCTTAACAGGATCCTTCCTGGGGTCTGATTTTGGCTTTGGTTCTAGAAATCCAGCCAGACTCAGTTCTTTCTTTCTTTCTTTCTTTCTTCCTTCCTTCCTTCCTTCCTTCCTTCCTTCCTTCCTTCCTTCCTTCCTTTCTTTCTTTCCTCCCTTCCTCCCCTCCTCCCTCCCTCCCTTCCTTCCTTCCTTTTTCTTTGGTACGCGGGCCTCTCACTGTTGTGGCCTCTCCTGTTGCGGAGCACAGCCTCCGGACGCGAAGGCTCAGCGGCCAGGACTCACGGACGCAACCGCTCCGCGGCATGTGGGATCTTCCCGGACCGGGGCACGAACCCGTGTCCCCTGCATCGGCAGGCGGACCCTCAACCACTGCGCCACCAGGGAAGCCCAGTTCCCTGTTTCTTGCCTGTTGGAATGGGAGGGGAAGACTATGTAGCATCCGTATCTTCTCTTCCTCCTCTCTAACAGAACCTTCCCTCTCCTTGCGGCGAGTGGGTGCTACTCTTCGTTGCTGTGTGCGGGCTTCTCATTGCAGTGCCTTCTCTTGTTGTGGAGCATGGGCTCTAGGCGTGTGGGCTTCAGTAGTTGTGGCTCATGAGCTCTAGAGCACAGGCTCAGTCAGTAGTTGTGGCGCACGGGCTTAGTTGCTCTGCAGCATGGGGGATCTTCCCAGACCAGGGATCGAATCCGGGTCCCCTGCATTGGTAGGAGGATTTTTAACTCTTGCGCCACCAGGGAAGTCCAAGAGGAGGATCTCTATTCCACGATTGGAAGAAGGGTTTTTCTTTCTCACTTGATGTGTATGAACTAGAAGGCAGGTTACCCCAGTTGTCACTGCAGTGTTCTTGTGACCAGCAATCACTGCAACGTTCCTAAGGTTGAAGCCAGTGCTGTGGGCAACAGAGCAGAAAGATGGAAAAATCCAGGGTCCTAGACATCATGTAACTGCTGAATCAACCACCCGGGTCTTCCTTTATATGAGAAGAGATTTCCTTTTTGTTTAACTCAGTTCAAGTTGGGTTTTTCTGTTTCTCATAGCAGAAAATATTCTAATTGATTTGCTTCTTTTTTCCACCCAAGCCTGATTATCTAAGCTCATCATCTCTCAAACAATCTTTTGGTCTCAGGAACTTTTGGTCTCTTTTTGATTTCCAGTCTTAAGAAAAATGAAGGACCTCAAAGAGGTTTTGTTACGTGGGTTATACCTACTGATATTTACTGCATTAGAGATTTAAAATGAAGACACCTTAAAATATTAATTCAATTAGAAACAGGGTAATAAATACATTAATATTTTAACATCGATACACGGTTATGAAAATAACTATATTTTCTAAAAAAAATAGAAGAGTGGCATTGTTTCAACATTTTTTGGTAAACTCTTTATGGTCTGATTTAATGGGAAATAGCTGGAAAAACGAATACAAATGAATCCATATTCAAAACATAAACAGATTCACAGATATTGAAAACAAGCTTATGGTTACCACAGGGGAAAGGGAAGGGGGCAAGGACAAATTACGAATATGGGATTAACAGATACACACTATTTACTATACATAAATAGATAAGCAACAAGGATTTACTGTATAGCACCAGTAATTATACCCAATATCCTGTAATAAACTATAATGGAATATAATCTGCAAAAAAAACGGAATCAC
The DNA here is from genome assembly GCF_003031525.2 of Neophocaena asiaeorientalis asiaeorientalis. Taxonomy (NCBI): domain Eukaryota; kingdom Metazoa; phylum Chordata; class Mammalia; order Artiodactyla; family Phocoenidae; genus Neophocaena; species Neophocaena asiaeorientalis. Next base: position 371,180 of record NW_020175435.1, on the reverse strand, counting down.
TGTGCAGTACACCTGAAACAAACACAACATTGTAAATCAACTATATTTTAATAATAAAATAAACTTCTATCAAAAAAGAAAGAAAATAGCTGGATTCTCATATACACTTTTGCATTCACACTGTTGCGATTTGTTGTTTGGGTTGAAAAATATGAAGAAAATCCAGCCTCACCTAGATATGCAGTTGGAAAAAGGAGAATTTTAATAGCCTTTTCAGATAGTATGGATATACTTCTTTAATTTCACACCAAAATTTGCGAGCAGTATTTTCTTAAAGATTACACTGTGAAATCTGGAACCATATCAATTAACTTTTTTTTTTTTTTTTTGCGGTACGCGGGCCTCTCACTGTTGTGGCCCCTCCCGTTGTGGAGCACAGGCTCCGGATGTGCAGGCTCAGCGGCCATGGCTCACGGGCCCAGCCGCTCTGCGGCATGTGGGATCTTCCCAGACCGGGGCACGAACCCGCGTCCCCTGCATCAGCAGGAGGACTCCCAACCACTGTGCCACCAGGGAAGCCCCAATGAACTTTTATACTCCACTTCATCAAAATCCATTGGTCTACCTTGCACTTTGAATGGCTCTTTTACCCAAGCATGATTCTGTAACATTGGCCATGCAGAAAAATTGGCTTGCTGATTTAAGCAGAGCTTTCAAAATTTGACATATTTCATTACATAATATCAAAACCGCCACACTTTTTAGTATCACCACCAAGCTTATCAGAAAAGTCTTGAAGTATTGGGAAGCAGTCCAGCTCACAGCAGAAAGCCTCCTAATGGATAAGTTTTCTAAAAATTCAGATTTTAGCCTGAAGGTTTGAATTTTATCACTGGCTACGATACTGTCAGTTGCCATCCTTAAAGTGACAGGCTCATTCTTGTTCATTTTTGAGAAAATGCCTGCCAAAGACCAGGTCTGAAGTCTGTCAGGCACTCTTTTGATTAACAATGGTGTTCCATGAAGAAAGTGGCTAGTTCAGTTTGCAACTTTAAGAACCTCACATGCGTTCTTTTCTTGAGACGCTCCTCATGGCTCAGAGTGCAGCATTTGAGATTTACGCACACTTCGTATTTTACCGCATCTAACAGTAAAATGCTCTGTTCTCAAGGGCCAAGATTTAATCATTTCACGGCTCTATCAAAGACACTATAAAATGAAACTGGCTCTTTTTATTTTTTTTTCTGTTGTGCATGGTCATGAAGAATACAATTACTATGAGCATAGTTTGTCTTGATTCATGCGATTTCTTTTGCACCATCAGTGAAAAAGACAAATAACATCTTAATGTTATCATGGAATTAGTTTTGGCTTTGCAGGTTCCCTGGAAGGGTCTCAGGGACCCCAGGAGTCCCCAGACCACACTTTTAGAACTTCTGCTTTAGCTTCTGGTTGATTCTAGAAGCAACCCAACATGCTTCCGATAAACTCCCTTTTCCTGAAATCAGCCCCAGTTGGTTTCTGTTGCCTGTCAGCAGTGTTCCGTGTTAAAATGTCATTGTTTATGGTTGGTTGATTCAAAATGTTTAAGGAATTCTAATTTAGGGCAATTTATAAGTAAGTTCTTTGTTGTGATGGTTTGCACAGCAAATAATCAGGAAGAAGGAAAGATTCTACAGTTTCACTACACTAAAATAATCTAACATTTATGTACATTCTTGGTGTTAAGTCAATTTTAAACAACCAAGCAAGTCTACTCCAGTCCATGAATTGTGGCAAAAGAAGGATAAGGGCACTAATGTTTCCTCCCTTCTTAGGCATTTTTCCAGCGACCTTCCTGAGCTAAGTATTATTATCCTCACTTTAGACATTAAAGACTTGAATTCTGTGGTTAAGTCTTTGGCCAAGGCCACTCAGCGGTCAGACCTCTCATCCTGGCTAGAGGCTCCAAGGCCCAGGCCTTCTTTACTCTACCACGCAGGAATTTTTGATAAGGACAAAAATATAAGCCTGTGATGGCTGAGGTTTATGCCTTAGAGGGCAGTGCTGCAAAATCATGGACGTCGCCAGTGGTTCTTTAAGAAATTTCTTTTCTAAATTCTATTGTGATGATATGATAAAATGCTGGCTCTCTACCAACACATTTTTGACATACCATAAAGTGGTATTTTAGAGTTGGAAGAGACCTAAAGCATGTGATCTGTCCAAATTTCTCACCACTGGGGCATGCTGGACTATTCAACGTGCATTTCAAATAGTACCTCCTGGGCGATGACTTCTGATAACCTGATTATCATTCATCCCACTAAATCAACATGTGTCACATTATAAGTGGCAGGCAGCTCTTTAGATGCCCCAATAATCCCTGCTTCCTGATATTCACACCCTTGTACACTTCCCTTCCCTTGTGATAAGATCTGTAACTTGCTTCTAACCAACAGAATATAGCAAAGGTGTTGGGATGTCACTTCTGTGGTCAGGTTTCCTAGGACAGTGACTTCTGTCTTGCTAACAGGGTCTTTCTATTGTCTTCTAGACTTGCACATTTTGATGAGGCAAGCTGCCATGTTGGAAAGGTCCACATGGTAAGGAACGGTGGGCAGCCTCTGGCCAACAGCCAGTGGGGAACTGAGGCTTTCAGTTCAATAGCCCATGAACAGCTGAATCTGGCCAACAACCAGTGATTGAAGTTGGAAGCAGATCCTACCCCAGTTGAGCCATCAGATGAGACCCCAGCCCCAGCTGACACCTTGATTGCACCTTTGTGAGAGACCCTGAAGCAGAGGACCCTGCTAAGCTATGCTCAGATTCCTAAACCACAGAAACTCTGCTATAATATATGTCTGTGTTTTAAGCTGTGAAGTTTGGGGATAATTTGTTAGGAAGCAATAGCTAACTACTACACTGTACTATATTTTATTTATCTGTTGCTCTTTTTAGTAGGACCAGGAGTGAGCTGTTTAAGGTCACTGAGTACTTGTCATGTGTGTTTACCTGTTACTGGAGAGCTTCCTGCCAGGATCCATCCTCATGCTGAAAGGTGGAACCTGAGGCCTGCAGTATAGTTCCTAGTGATCCAGGAAAGCCCTCTGTGCCCTGCATCAGTTCCCGACTTTGGGTCTCACACTAGAACATCCATAACTGTCTTTCTCCACTTAAGTATCATTTAGCTTACAAACCAGAGGCAGCAAGCCAATTACTCCCTGGGGTCTGAAACTTCAACCTGGGAGGAAGACTATTCCACAGCAAAGGTATGAATGCAGAAATGCACATCTTAATCCAGTTCATAAGCAGAGGTGCACAATGTCTGAAAGATCAAAGCCGTGAGAAAAGAAACTCTTTCAGAGAAAAAGAAGTTAACTGGGGAGATGTGGAACTATATGCACTGCATAGGGCATCGGACAGCCCATTTCACTCTGGAGGCTTCAGTTTCCGCATCTGTAGAATGGAGGTTTGCCCCGGGTGCCATGGTCTTTCGATTCTTAGTCTGACACAACCTGGGTTGCTATGAGCAGGCTCTCTGGGTCTTGAATCAGCTATTAAAGGAGGGTAACAGAAATACCTGTCTCCTAAGGGGGTTGCAGGATTAAATGAAATAGAGAAAATGTGAAATGTGCAGAACAGCGCCTGGCTATTGTTACTTCTCCAAGGGGGTGACAGGTCTCGAGGGAACCGGGGCCGCCCGGAGAGCAGCGAAGCCCGCACCGGGCCTGGTGGCCTGCCCCGCCCACGTGGGGCTGCGGCCCGTCGAATGACTCCGTGCAACGTGTTGGTGGCGGCTGCCGCGGCGGCGGCGGCGGGCGGCTCGGACTCTTCCGGGCGCCGCAGCTTCCTGCCAAGCACCCCGC
>NW_020175435.1:301832-367369 GCF_003031525.2 Neophocaena asiaeorientalis asiaeorientalis | reverse complement strand
AACAGCAGCGGTGACGCCCTGGTGACCCGCATCTCCAGCCTGCTCCGCGACCTGCCCACCCTGAAGGCAGCCGTGATCGTGGCGTGCGCCTTCTCCGCCTTCCTCATAGCCTGCTTGCTGCTGCGCGTCTTCAGGTGGGTCCGCCGCCCCTTTGCAGCCCCCGCGGGCCAACTTGCACCGCCAACCTGCTGTCACTGCGCGCCCGCCGCACCTGCGCGCGCCGATGCACCGGCCCCGGCGCCTGGGTGCGCTCCCGCTAGCCTGGGACTCCCGGCCCTGCTCCTCGGGGTTGCACTCGGCTGGTTTTCCCTGCTACACACTTTAGGAATTTTCTCCCCTTCGAACGTTATCTCTATCTATAGCTATAGCTGTAGCTATAGCTATGATATGTATCTATATATATCAATAAATACATAAAAAATATTGAATTCCTTTTCACTCTCCACTAATGCTTAACACTCTCCATAGCGCTCCGAATTATGACACCCTTACACGGAATATATTTTTATACCTATTTCACAGATGAGGAAAAATTTTCCGGAGAGGCAAGGTGGCTTATTCAAGTAAGCTCGGTGGTGGAAGTAGGATTTGAACCGTACCCACCTTGCTGAGCCTCTCTCTGTTCCCTCTGAGGGCTTCTCAGGCACCACTTGCTGTTTTTTCTTTTCATTGGTTCTGCTACCAAAAGAAGCCGTGTCTAGCCTGTGGGGATACCTGTTGGAGGCGCGCATTGCGCCAGGGATTGGAGCTGGGCTTTAGGATGTTTGGCCATCCTTGGTGGCCTCAGTGACTTTCTGCCTACCACCCTGCCTGAATGGACTGCCGCAATGAAGATTTGTAGGGGCATGAGGGATCTTGGAGAGGCTTTTTGTAGGTTGCTCAAGTTCAGGGAGAAAGTGGGAAATTAGAAAGGATGGCCGGGGTCTCTGGAGTAGGGGTATGGAGAGGGCTACAGGGGATGCAGGGAGGGTTGCATTTCCTCCTAATGCCTGGGAAATTCTGGTTTTGCAGGAAATGAACCAAATGTGTCCTGTTACTCAGGCGGGTCTCTGGGAAATCTGGGCATGTGTGTGTCAGTTATTCACAGCCTGTTCCTTCCCCTTCCAAGTGTATACAGTGTGCTTGGGTGTTTGATCAGCTGTTGGAGGTTTGGGGCCAGGGGCTTGTGAGCCTTTTCAGAGCAGGAGCAGAAACCAGATCTGGAAAGGCCGGGTTGGGAGCTCTCCCTTGAGGTTTGCTGTTGGTTGCTGTGTGACTTTGAGTCAAGGTGTTTCTTTGTGGGGCCGTAGGATTAAATGGTAGTGGTCCTGAGGAAATGGAGAAGGGGGAACTGTGGGCCCACATCCCCTCGCCCCATCCCCTGCCCTGGCTCCGGCTACATTGTTTTCCACTGTGCTGATCCCCTGACGTGCAGCAGACGTTGAATTGCCCCTCTCTGTACCCCATCCTTCCCGCTGCCCTTTATCCTCTGCTTGCAAACTTCAGTGGCTCCCTGTAGCCACTACCTGGATGTGGCATTCAGACCCTTACAGACTAGCTCCAGTGCACCTTGTGGCCATCAGCCAGCCCTTCTGAACCTCCTGTCACTTCTCTCCTGACACTCCCTGCGGCTGGCTTGTGCTCGTCCACTCCTGGGCCAGTTCCCACTGCACACTTGCCATGACTGCACGCAGCCACCGGGGCCCAGCTCCCATGCTCCGTCCTCTGGGTAGAGTTCCTGGACATCCGAGCCAGGCGGTTGCTTCCTTTTCTGGCCTCCCCCAGCCCTAGACTTGTGCATCCTCCGTACGGCCCTTCTCACGCCAGGCTGGTGGCTCCCCCACACAGCAGACAGTCCTGGAGGGTGGGCATGTCCAGTCCCCATGCCCGAGGACGGCCTGGCCTTCAGTAGATGCGCTGTAGTCCTTTACTGCCTTCCTGATTGTTCAGCTGCGTGGAACGTTGGTGCCTAGAGCAGCTCTGAGCCTGGAGGTTTGAAACATTTTGCTCAAAATAGGCCGCTCAGCCCACAAGGCGGTGCACTTCTTAAGACGGTATTTGAACTATTTTGCCAGTCTGCTCCGTATTACCCAGGAGCAGGGCCGAAAAGCAAGCAGCATGTGGCCAGATGTGAGGGCATGTGTTTGAGCAGGAGAGCCGGTACTCAGGGCTGGAAGGGATGGGTCCTTGCTGGCCTGTGAGCTGGGCGTTGGAGGAAGGTTCCGACTTCACAGGAGAGGCTCCTTATGGATGTGCCTTCTCTTTCCAGGAAGGCCTTCTTGTTGGGGAGAGTTTCCAGGGCTTCAGCTGACACCCCAGTTCTGATGTGGATAGGAACTTACAGCATTTTAAAGCTGGGAAGGGCCTTGATGGTACACAGGTCCCATGTGCTCCTTTGCAGAGGAGAAAGTTGCATCCCAGGGAGGGGAGTAAGTCATCCGGTAGAGTCTAGAACACTACAAGTCTGTGGTCTGTACTGTGACCTTTCCACAGGCCTCTGCACGCTCGCTTCATCCGGCTTCCTGAAGGCCTGCTGCCCTGACTGGGCGTCTTCCTTACCTGCTTCCCCTCCTAGCCCCTTAGCATGCAGCCACCACATCCTGGCTATTCTGCCTCTCAAGTCTCCCTGAGACTGTCTCATCTGGGCCATACCCCTTCCTCCACGGGAGCTTCCCCGCCTGCCAGCCCTTCTGCCTGACTCACCTCCCTCCCTCGTGTCCGCAGTCACAGCAGTACCCTTCAGGCTGGCGTTCCTGAAGCCAGCCTTGTCCCCACTCCCATCCATCCTCCCTCGTCTGGTTTCACCCTTCTTCTGCCCACTCATCCCTCCGTGCGCAGGCTTCTCAGCATGCTGGCAAGCTGCCTGTGTCTAAGCAGGGCCCCGCCTCCCTCTCAAGCCCCCATCTCAGCTGTGCCCACAGCTCCCACCCTGCTGGACCTTCAGGTGTTCTCCAGCGGCATCTGGTGGCCTTAGCCCGGCATGTGCCTCTGACCCTCTGCTTGGGGTCCCCTCCACCACCAAGACTACGTGGCCAGCTCATTGCTGTTTGCCTGCCTGTGTGTCACCTCCTCTGAGAAGCCTCCCAGCAAGGCCCCCTTCCAGAGCACATGTGAGTTTGGGATTTTCTACTTGGAGTCAAGAGTGTCGCTGAACTTACCAGGCGGAGGGCTCCTAAGAGCAGGACTGGCCCTTAATCGTTTGTGCCTCTCTAACGCCTGCTGTGGCTCCAAGCACAAGCTGGCATCTGAGAAAGGTATTTTTAGCAAATGAATGAACCCCTAAGTATTTTGCTTTGCTGATGCTTTGCTGATGCGTCTCAAAATGTCCTCTGTGATGAGCTGCATGGCTGATGCTGGGAACCTGTGAGATCGGGACTTATTTGGACAGTGGCCGCCATTTCCTTAACGATGGATACAGAGAAGGGAGGGAGGTAAAGGAGGAAGAGTGTAGTAAGTGTTATTGCTTATACATAACCCGTGTGTCTGTTTTCCCTGAAGGAGTCGCTTTGCCAGACGACAGAAAGAATGTGGATCCAAGGAAACTGTTAGAATTAGAAGCAAAGAATGTGTATCGTGGTAAGAAAGATATATACCTTTAACCAAGCAGTTCCGTTTCTAAGGTACGCACAGTTTTTACTGCAATACCTATTCTTTGCTTCTAATTTTATTACTTAGGAGAGGAAGCAAAGATGCATGGCCAATGAAGTCCAGAGCAGTTCTGTTTAACAGTGAAAAGGTTTAAGTAACCTAGGTATCTAACAATTGAGCATTGGTTAACTAAATTATGGTAGTCCTTACAGTGAAATACTGTGCAGCTTTGAAAAATGAGGATGCTAATATAATACTCAGTATATGCTGGTCAAGTGAAACAGGTTACAAAACAGCATGTGTAGTATAAGCTCATTAAATAAATAAATTATATATATATATATGGATGCACAAAGAATTTTTTGTATGAGTGTGTACATGTGTGACTGTGGGAGATTCTTCATTATGTATTTATTTATTGTTTATGGTATATTTCTACATTGTCTGAATTTCCTTTCAACGGACATTTATTCATTTTCTTTCTCCCTGTCTGTGCACTCAGCTCCTTGCTGCATCCTTAGGTGTGTCTTCCTGAGGACCTGTATAAGAGAGTCTGGGGTGGACCCCTAGGAGTGGGATTCCTGGGTCCCAGGGGTACTCTTACACGCTTTCCTTGAGTATGTACCAGTTTACCCTCCCACCTGCAGTATCTGGGGGTTCTCAGATCCTCCCATCATATCTGATGCTTAGTATCATCTGACTTTCTATTGTTTTTCAATCAGATGGGTATGATTGGGTATCTCATTGCTTGCTTTTGCAGATCTCCAGTTCTTACTGAGGTTGAGTAGCTGTCTCTTCCCATACTTATTAATCAATCTGATGTCCCATCTGCAGAATCATTTACAGTTTTTTCATGTATTGGAATCATTAAGGAAAACTGTTTAAAGACTGGAGACAAACTTGGAGGGAGGGAAAGGCAGTTTGGAGGCAGAGCGCCCTCGAGCCAGAGTACCTTCGGGTATATATGTGTGTGTGTGTGTGTGTTGTGTGTGTGTGTGTGTCTGTGTGTGTGTGTGCAATTCTGCCTGGCTCGCAGTAGGGCCAGCCTCCCTAGGTCTGTTGCTTAACACGTTTATGAGAGCTGGAAGGAAATCAATAAAGAAGCTGTGTTTAGGAAGTAGAAAACTCCTTCAATTTTTGGATGTTGGAAAGCATCTCATGGGGTCGCATGGATTCAGGGATAACAAGCGTAAGCCAATGGCCGCTGTTCAGTACCTTTTGCCCCCCGTGCTCTATGAGGTCTGACTTTACCCTTTGAGATCTGAGGGGGAATCTGACTTTACTCTGTGGTGTCTTATGAACGAGGTGGAGACAAGTTAGAAACTGCCACCTGCAACCACGACTTTTATTTCCTCCTGGGGATCCTTTCCCCGTCCTGTCGAGTCTCCCAGCTCTCCTGCCCAGGCCACACTTCTCCCAGATCTCTGTTGGCTGCATGCCCAACTACTTATTTCAAAAGCTGTGTAAAATCGTCTTATCTGTAAGGAGGGTTGTTTTGGTGCTTCCTGGGGGACGAAGAGGAAGACAAATTCGAAGTGATCTGACATTGCTCGGCTGTTGCACTTGGATCAGTGGCAAAGTTGCATGCTGTCGTGTCCTGAAGACGCCGGAGCCACGGGAGCTTAGTGAATTACTAAGCCAGGTCTTTGAAAAGGAATAAAAACGTTCCTGCTTCTCCTGGATTCCCCAGATCTCCCATTGTCTGTGTATTTATATTTGTCCTAAGAATAAAAGTTATTTAAGAGAACATATAGAAGTTTAATGCTTTCAGGATTTGGGGAAAGTGTTCTGAAAAGTTTTTAGTTATTGCTCATTAGTATATCAATATTATTTTAATAGCTTAGAGCTTGGGGCAGAGCCCTGATTAGAAAGTTAAGCCCCTTTTTATGACTTTGAGGTTGTGGCGCTTGTGTAGCACCAGGAGATCATTTTTAAAAAATTTTATTGAAGTAGAGTCGATTTACAATGTTGTGTTTAATTTCTACTGTACAGCAAAGTGACTCAGTTATACATATATATATTCTTTATCATATTCTTTCCCATTATGGCTTATCATAGGATATTGAATATAGTTCCCTGTGCTGTACAGTAGGACCTTGTTGTTTATCAGGAGATCATTTTTTTTTTTTTTGTCATTTTTGATTGCTTGACCAAGGTTTTGAATTGGGGGAGAAGCTATCGTTGTGAAACATATTTATCTTAATTTAATTTTTACTTTTCAAGTGGGTTTTCTTTTTTCTTTGTTTTCCAGTTTTACTGGGATAAAATTGATACACAGAACTGTATAAGTTTAACGTGGACAACATAACGACTTGACTTACACATATTGTGAAATGATGACCACGATAAGTATAGTGAACATCCATCATCTCATAGATGCCAAAAAAAAGGAAAAAATCATTTTTTTCCTGGTAATGAGAACTTTTGGGGTCTACTCTCTTAGCAACTTTCCCATCTATCACACAGCAGTGTTAGCTATAGTCATAATGCCCACTCCATCCCCAGGACTTACTGGTCTTATTGGAAGGTTGTACTTTCATCCAATTCCCACGGATGTTTAATCTTACACACCACAGTAGAGAAAGTGTTAAATAAATCTAACCCAGCAAAAATCCAGATTAAAAAAAAAAAACAGGGTAGAGAGTATGCCCTGATTCAGTTTTCCACCAAGATGAAAAAGAAGTCATAGCGTGTGGGAGGAATAGGGTCCCTCAAGTGGTTCTTTCCTGGGCGGATTCTGCCTGCTTTGGGGTCATTTAGCAATTTCTGGGGACGTTTTTGATTGTCATGACTTGGGGAGGGGGGTGCTACTGGCACCTTGTGGGTAAAGGCCAGAGATGCTGCTGGACATCCTACAGTACCCAGGACAGACCCCCTTAACAAAGAATGATCCAGCCCAAGATGGCAGTAGCACAGGTGCGGGCCTCCTGGTTGTCTATGTGAGCAGTTTACTGAACCTTTCTGGGCATCTGCTTCCCAGCACTAACTAAAGTATCTGCTTCCCAGGGCTATTGGGATGTTTGGAATGAGATTGGGTCAATCAAACCCCTGGCTCCCCTTTAAGCAGTCAAGTGTCCTATTGTATTTAAAAAAACGATTCTGAAAACAGATGTCATTTATACCCAACCTTTTGGTCTTGCTTCTGCCTGTAAATGAGGATTCAGCCATATGGCCGAGATCATCAGGCAAGTGCATCTGTTTCTGAGCCTTGCAAACATGAAATTGGTGACTCTTTAGCCTGCGTGAGCCTCCCTGGACACCTAGGACCCCATGTAGGGTCCCGCACACAGCTGAATTCCCCTGGGGAAGGAGGTACCTCATGACTGCCCTTACTAACAGGCCTGTGAGGACTCAGGACCTGCCACTGATTCCTTCTATCAAGTTGGAAAGGGAGGAAATTCTCTCGTTAATTTAACCCTGAGCCCTCCAGCTTATTTGGCTTTGCCTGTGAGCTCTTATGCCCGTGTACTCATCAAGTTTGGGGGCTTTGCCAAAGACACGGGGCACGTCTAGGGGTGGGGTGGGGGTCTCCAGTGTCAGTGTCTGCATGCATCCTGTACGGAGAGTGTCACAGAAGGGAAACCCTCCCAGATTTAAGCAGAGACGGCTTCATAGGTTGTGCCTGGGATTTTAGTTTCATGGCTGATGTTTTGGTTCTAACTATTTACAAAGGGAAATTCTGGGACCATGAATTTAGAATCATGTTGTCATGGTTTCACTTTAAAAATTGTATTTAATCGTCCTGGCAATCTGCCAGGAATCCAGACTTGATATTTATTTTCCTGAGGGTGCAGGGAGGAGGCAACCCCCTCTCATTGGCAGGTGTGGAGCAGAAGAGGGGCCGTGGCAAAGAGCCTGGGCGGGCTTCAGGCCCTTGTAACCTCTTGGGTGTGGTGTTTCTTTGCACTCAGAGTGCCACTGATCTCCCTCCTTCTACCCATTGTACAGATGAGGAAACTGAGGCCAGGAAATGGGAAGGGTTTGTTAAGGTCACCCAGTGAGTTTGTAGGAAAAGTAGGACTCAAGGCCAGGTGTTCTGATGCTCAGCCTGGCCTCTTCTGGGCCTCCAAGATGTGGTGGGCTGGGTTTTAGCCTGGTCAGTTGAGTCTCCCCAATGCTCAGCCAGGGACCCAGGAGAGAGCATGGCTGAATGGATGGAGCAATCTTACCAGTGTATTTAATGACCCATTGGAAGCCTAGAAGGTGCTGAGAGAATACAGCTGAGGTGAAGGAGTTTCCAATTCAATCTGGAAGATAGCATAATGCCTTTGTATGATTCTGCTTGGCAGGTGAAAGGCAATCTAATTCTGTAGGGGAGTCATGTGTCAAAAGCAACACTTGATAAGTTGCCAGAGGACTTATCAAAGCCCCAGGGACTTTGGCGGGGGACATAGTGGTCAGGGAGGGCATATGGGGATGAGTAGAAGGATTAGGACCTGATGGGGTGGGAGAAGAGGTTCTTCCAGGACTGGCTGGCCGAGCAGGTTTTGTGGTGGGCAGGGTTTGTGAAAATGATCATCTGGATATTATGGTGACAATAATAATAATAGCAACTAATATTTATTAAGCCCTTACTGTATACCAGCCTCTGTGCCAAACATTTTATATGTTTCCTCATTCCTGTGAGGAGTGTCCTGTCGGAATCCCATTTTACAGATGAGTAAATCAAGTTGCAGAGTGATGAAGTGTCTTGCTTAAGGCCATATGGCTGGTGAAGGGCAGGAGTCTGATTTCCAATCCAGCATTCCTCCCCCACTCCTTTTCCTATTGCAGCCGGATTTTGGAAGACAGGAATCCCAGCCAGAGGATTTGGGGATTAGTAGTGGGTCAGAGGAGCAAATGGAGGATTTGAATACAGGAGTGTAATGATGAAAGGGCTGCTTTAGTAATGCTGACCCCTTTTAGGTGCTTAACATGTATTTGCTGAGTGAATGGATGAATAGTGATGTGGCTGCCTCGGGGATGCAGGATGGCGGGGGAAACCAGTGGAAGGTGCTGGAAGGACCGGTAGGGAGGGCTGGAGATTCGAGTGGGTGAAGAGGAGGATGAGGAGGAAAGTGTCAGGAGGACCGGAAGGGCCTGGAGAGGTGGGCGTGGTGAAGGGGATGGTCAGGCAGGGGAGAAGCCTTGGTGAGAAAGAGGGTGACAGAAACACCGTGGAAACGCCAGCCACACAGCTGGACATCTCGGCTTGCGGTGGCGGGGTTGGGAGTTCTGTCAAGAAGTGACTGTCCCTGAAGTGTGGACTGTCCCTGAAGTGGCGGACAGTGGCGGCAAGGACTGACACCCCCGCGCCTCCCCTACCACGTGGCAGGGACAAGTGGATGCTGAAAGGGTCATTTATGACATGTGTCCCGAAGCACAGTGACCCCAGAATTTCAAGGCTGTGGTTGTGTCCCTGGGTCCACCAAACAGTCCCTCTCGGTCATCTTGCCACTGCCCTTGAACCAACAGAGCTGCCCCTAGAGGCTTCCTTCCTCACTTTTGGCCTCGCTTGCCTCTCCTGGCACCTCACAGATGGGTGAAGTGGACCCAACCCTTTGCAAACACACTTGGGAGCTGGAGGAACAGGTCTTGGGGCATTTGCTGTGGCCACATTTCACGTGGCTCCTTAAACAGGTCAAAGCTGGGGCGTACTTATTTTTTCTTGGAAGAATGAGAGTTGGATCTGTCCCTCAGGGATTGAGGGAAGGAAAGGGAAACAAGGGTGGGGGGCAGGTAGAGGCGTAACCCTGAGGAGTTATGAAGAGGAACCCTAAGACTTGTCAACGGTATGTGGTCCTGTGTGAAATGTAAGCCCGGGACACACTGTGCATTGGGTGCTGGAGGCCGGCGTTGTGATCAGTCAACAGTGGTGTCACTTTGTTAATCCTGAAGGGACAGTGCCCAGGAGAGGAGGGGAACAGCTAGGCTGTATAGGTAATGACTAGTACCTCTTCATCGTGACTGAACTGCTGGTGAACAGATCTAGGACCTCAGGTGACAGTGAGAATCAGGCCATCTCTCTGGGCCCATGATTTGAGCTCAGTTATTCAGTGCCACTCATGCGTGGCACCCAGGACCAAATAAACCATGGCCAGGAAGCTAAGTCAGAGGTTGCAGACTGACGGCCCACAGATACGTTTTTTTGTTTTGTTTTGATCTGCACAGTGGTTTTGCTTTCATTTTTTATTAAAGTGCAGTTGATTTGCAGTGTTTCACGTGTATAGCAAAGTGATTCAGTTATGCATACATACATACATACATATATATATATTCTTTTTCAGATTCTTTTCCATTGTAGGTTGTTACAAGGTATTGAATATAGTTTCCTGTGCTATACAGTAGGTCCTTGTTGTTTATCTATTTTATATACAGTAGTGTGTATCTGTTAATCCCCAATTCCCAATTTATCCCTCCCCACCCGTTTCCCCTTTGGCAAGCATAAGTTTGTTTGCTATGTCTGTGAGTCTATTTCTGTTTTGTAAATAAGTTCATTTGTATCGTTTTTTTAGATTTCACATATACGCAGTGTTTCTAACAACTGAGATAACTGAGAACACTTAAAATTGGGAGTCTTCACATCAAAATCCAGATCTGCTTTTCTCAACAGATGGGAATACTGGAAACGCAGTGCCTCTGTAACGAGGGGCGGGTAGGGGGGGCGGAGAGCTGGGTAGCCACCGTCCCATCTCGTCTGTGTTTGTGAGTGCCAATCCTCGTGTCTCCTTGACTCCAAGACCGAGCGTTGGCTGTCATTTGTCACCGCGTTTGTTCTAATGTTTACATCACACCGGGCTCGCCTCACTGCTTTCCTGCGCCTGTGGGCTCTGGGGCGTTTGAGTCATCCCGCTTGACTGGGTGCTGGTACTGGAGCAGAGTGTCTGGCGTGGTGGGGAGGACAGGCGTCAGGTGTGGCAGCGCTGCTCGTGTACCTGGAAGTCTCTGGAACACCTGTGTCTGGGAGGGCTTGGCCGGAGCCCTGTTAGAGCTGGGCTGCCTGAGATCCTGAAGCTCTCACTGCACTAGAGGAAAATGCTTTTGTCTCATGTAACCAAGAGTCTCAAGTTGCCCATCTGGAGCGGAGCCAGATGAGATTCAGATCGCGCTGGTGTTGGGCTCTTTTTAAACTGCTTTAAAAGGATGGTGATGGGTAGAGCGCAGGGGCTGTGCCCAAGGCTGGAAAGGGAGGAGGCTGGTGCTCGGGAATTGTACCCTGGTTGCCAGCCTTGGGTTTGCCCCCGAGCCTGGGGCCCATCCCAGGTCATCGCCCCTTCTTGGGAGACATGGCGCTGTTGTCACTGGCTCTCCGGCACCTGCTTCCCTACGTGGTGGGGCTGCACGGTGGGTTTTGGGGTCGTGTTCTTTCTCCAAGTTTGCTTGGTTTTCTAGGGAAGGCTCTGTTTTGTCATGTTCTGAGGGGGGAAGATGCAGGGTAGAGATCGGAGGTTAAAAACAGGAAGGCCTCTGTCCTCAGAGCATTGGAAGCTTCGGCCGGGTGCGAAGGCGGGCAGCTAACTCACGGCAGCTGCTTGATTCGATCTCTCCCCTACACATGCCGTTTTCATCTTCTGTATTAATTTTCCAAATGTCAAAGGTAACATGCTCTTTGGAACGAGTAGTGTGGTTTCGGCAGAAGGCTGGTCCTTGAGCCACAGAGCTACTTTAGTGGGCTTCACATTGAAAACGCCTCAGGTGGAGGAAAGGCCAGAGATGCTGGGTTTGGCTCCTAAAGTCACCAGGTGAGCAGGAGACGGCAGGCAGCCTCTGGGTGGGACAGGGGGGTCCCCGGACCTCTCCAGGAGAAGGGTCTCCTGTCCGAGAGGCAGGCCTGACACACACGTGGTCTGTTTAAATTTTTATCTTAACTACCTTCTTTGAATTTTATTTATTTATTTACTTGTTTGTTTTAAAAATAGCTCATATATTCACATGGTTTGAAATTGACGAGGAGCCAGAGGGTATAGTGGACAATCTCCTTCTTAGCCCAGCCTGCCCTTCGGCCTCCCAGCTTCCTTCTCCGGATGCTGTCAGTTTCTTGTGACTCTTTCCAGAGAGATTTTATAAGTATAGAAATGAATGAATGTGATAGATACACATACATACATATCTATCTATCTTTCCTGCTTTTAATGACAGCTTTGTAAGATGTAATTCACGTGCCATACAGGTGTCCCATTTAAAGTGTCCAAATCATGGTTTTTAGTACATTCACAGAGTTGTGTACCATCACCCCAGTCAACGATAGAAGACTGTTGTCATTCCAGAAAGAAACGTGAGCTCGTTATCGGTCACTCTCCATCTTTCTCCCAAGCCCCACCGCGGTGAGCTCTGCCACCAGCACCCTAGCTGCTCCGGGGAAGTGTGTGACGTGGATACGAAATTCGGGTTCAGGGTGAGGGACTTGCCAGGAGGCTCACAGACAAAGGGGTTGCAGGGCTGAGATGGAATCGCACCCCTGGACGTACAGCCTATGGATCTGACCGCCGCACCCCCAAACTGAACTTCTGACAGCAAACTAACCCGTCCGGCTTTGCATTGTTTTGTGTCTCTTTGCAGGGGAGGGTGGGGAGGGCAGGCCCCTCTCCACGTGGGTCCTCTGGGCTCCCACTCTGCTCCCCAGCCTCCGTGTCTGCCTGAGCCGTGCGCCGGGGAGCATTGGGAAACCAGTTTCCGACCAGCTGTTGAGCGGGCCTTTGAGTAAACAAACCCTCTGGCTTTAGGATTACATTTCAGAGTAAGAGAATTTGAACTTCTCTTCTGTCTAGTTAGAAATGTTTGTTTTGGCCCCAGTGGAACGATCCTTTGTCTCTTCTCGAGCTTCTCTGGTCTTGCTGGGTCCTGTGAAGCACAACGTGGGCATTTACTTAAAACCACCCTTTAAGTAAATGCCACCGTCTCTCCGTGGAGGCCACTTGGTGTAACGGGACCTCGTACCAGAAAAGAAAAATTACGGCGAAGGGGCCATGCTGTTGCAGGTGGGCCAGCAATATCTTTTCCCTTCCTTCTTCCCTGAATCTCCCCCTTCTTGGGCGGGGAGCGCTGTGACAGTTGTGGCAAAGCTGCCTTCCTGCTTGTGCCTCCCACCCACCCCCGGGTAGGCGAGGAAGCAGGGCTGTAAGCAGAAACACGGGGATAGGAACCCAAGTCTGACTCTAACCTGGGGCTCTGTCTAGAACCCGTTGCTTCTTTCTCAAGCTGTGTCCTCGAGGCTGACCCACTGCCCTCCCCGCCGGGGACACGTGGGTGACTGCAGATTCTCTGAAGCTTTTCCTCAGACCGGGATGCTGGTGAACAGCTGTGTGGGAAGATCACCAGGATGCTTGTCGCCTCGGAAAACCTGTCCACAGGTCGCCCTGAGTGAAAGCTTTCACGATGTTGCCACTGAGGTGCATTATATGTGTGGTTCCTTGTTTCTAGAACCAGAAACAGGGAAGAGTCCCAGGGTTTTAAAGGATTTGACAAAATGGGAAAATTATACTTACATGTGGAAGGTTTGCTGTTAAAATGTGGGAGAATCCCGAGATGGTGTCTATCATTACAGCCATGCCTTTTTTCCTTCGAGACCCTGTGACAACGTTTAAGGTTCCTTTGTTTGTGGGTGACAGAAAGCCCTGACCAGACTGGCTTCGGTGACAAACAGAGTAGCATTGTTGGTGTCAAGGAGGGCTGGCATCATAGTAGACCTGGAGCCTGGTCTCTCCCTCCAATCTGTCCTCTACCATGTTGGCTTTATGTTCCGTTTCTAGAAGATGGCGATGCAGCTCTCACCTGGGTGAGTTACTGACCCCTTTCCTGCCTGCCTAGCAAAGGTCACTGGCTCCGATTAGTCCCATACTCCCCCCAACCTCCCAGCCATGGCCTCGGGGGTTGCAATACACTGATTCTGACTCAGGTTTAAGTCCCATGGTCCACTCCTGGAGCTGGGGGTGTGGCCAGTGGTCAGGCCTCCTCACCCACGGGGGCCATGGAGAGGGGCATTCACCAAGGATACAGATGCCCAAAGGAGGGAGGAGACAGAGGCTGGGCTGCCCCAAACCAAAATGTGTCCTGAGGGAGTCACCGTTAGAAAGAGTTTATGAGAAGTCTGCCCAGATCAATTTGAAATAGGAATGTGTGAGCTGTGGTAAGCGACAAGTTCCAGAAAGTGTGTACCAAGGGCAAAGAGTTTCTTGGGGTTAAAGAGAAGTGGAGGCGGAGTCTAGTGGCGGTGTGGAGTGGGCTTGCAGAGGGAGTGAGTGGGGGAACTGGCACCTTGCCTCTTGCCCGGCACGAGGTGGTTCAAGGTGAGCCTCCAGGGAGGTTCGTGCTGGAGCAGCCCTTGGTCCTTGGTCCTGGGGAGATCGACCTCTCTGAGCCTCAGTTTCCTCGTCTGGAACACAGAGATAACAGCGCTGCCTTATAGGGTGGTTTATATGTTTTGCATGTGATCTTACACGTAATTTGCTTAGCTGGCACCCAGGAGGAGCTCAACTCTTAGGGACCGCTATTGATCAGAAAAGATGCGTTAGAGCATCCACACTCAGAAGAGACAGCAGGACTCGGTGAGGTCATGTAGGCTTTGAACGAATCTGTTTTCCCCTTATCTCACGTCTTCCTCTCCGAGGCAGGGTGTCTCTGTTCTCTGACCCGGGACAGTGAGGCTTGGGAATCTAAGGGTCTGCGGGAAATGCTCGTCGACTATTCATGCATTTCCCAGCTTCTGACTCACACACAGCTAGTAAAGGAAGGGCTCACCTTTTAATTTGAAAAATACATGAGGTGAGGCCCCCTCCACCCATCCCATCCCACGCGACTCCAATCATACATGTGGTTTCTTTCTGGCACAGCCAGTCACCTTCTGCCATGGATGAAGCTGAGTCTCTTTCAACTTCTCACAAGTCCTGGTTTTCCCTTATTAACATGGCCAGTAGTGAAACAGCAGAAAGTACTTTTTTGTGAACGGTATTGTGGCTCAGAAAGTTGATTATTTGAAATGTAATGTCTTCAGCTCATTGTGTCAAAACTGGTGTTCGATGCATGTATGAGGGTTCTTGCTAATGGCCTTTTGGTTTAGGCAAGGCCCTGTAGAGAAATGGAACCAAGAGTGTGTGTGTGTGTGTGTGTGTGTGTGTGTGTGTGTATGTGTGTATGCACACATACAGGCTTGAAATCCAAGAAGAGCTAAGATTTCCATTTTAGTCTGAATGCAGGAAAAAAAAAAAAAAGAATGAGGTCCCAGCTCAAAGGCAGTCCGGCAGGAGAAATTCTCTCACTTGTGGGATGTCAGCCTTTCTTGTCTATTCAGGCCTTCAAGTGATTGGGTGAGACCCACCTGAGTTGGGGAGGGCAATCTGCTTTTTACTCAGTCTACCCATTCCAGTGTTAATCTCAACCAGAAACACTCTCACAGACACATCCAGGAATAATGCTTGAGCCAATGTCTGGGTAGCCTGTGGCTCGGTCGAGTCTACACATAAAATAAACCATCACTGAAACTTTGGTGTCATCTTCAGGTTTAAAATTACCTTCTCAGGTGACCTGCTTGGAATGGCTGTCATTAAAGCAAGTAGGCCATGGTGTTCTAGAGGTTGGGCTGTGTTCCAGCTTCTCCCATGGTAAGTGTTCAAGGGTCTTATTTTAAGCTCAGCAGGTAAATTTTCTCATCACAAGACTCTATGAACAATCAGGAAGAAGGAAGGTGATTTTATGGTTGATGGGGATCCATTTCCATGAAGCAGGGCTGAAGTCAGAGCCTCCAGAACCTTCTCCCAGGGTCAGCAGTCAGTCCTGCTTCAGAGCCAAGACTAAGCAAGGTTTCAGGTTCCAAGTGCAGGACGAGGTTTATGAATCAGATTTTGCATTTTTCTAATAAGCCTCATGATATTTGAAAAACAGTTACAAACAATGGTGACTCTTCATCCAGAAGCCATCTGGGCGCCAGTCTCTTCGGGCATCTACAGGAGCCTTCTCAAACCCTGGGGTCCACAGGACGAATCCTATTCCAGTGTTCCAGATGCATGTCCAGATGTGTGTTGGGAATGGGCAGCCCTGGCACTGGGCACAGTTAACAGAAGGGCAAGTCTGGCTCCTTTGCAAAGCCAGGTGCTTCTTCTGAACAGCTGTGACCCGTCAGGGCAGAGATAGGAGACTTCTGAGAAAAGTGTGATGTGTGCGTCTGTGTAGATCCGGAGCTTAGATCTACTAGAGCCTAGTCTAGAGGGCTTGGGAGGTGGGTGGTTTTCCTTGTGGCTTTGTCTTGGGTTGCTTGTGGCATATGGAGCCGTTTCTGGGCTTAAATTTCCCCATCCAGTATTGGAGATTGAATTGGTCAGGGATTATGTCATCTGGGGCAGAACACTAAGATCTATTTTACTCCTTTGTGGGGAGGTGGAGAGAAAACAAGAATCTGTTGATTGTGAGAATCTGGACCAGCGGTATTTATAACGTAAGCATTTACGCTCCCTTTTACAAAGCCTGCTTCCAAAATACTGTTGTCCCGTGGCCACTGGGGAGGTGACCGGCTGTGCCCGTCTTACCTCTTAACCACCTGGCTTGGTGTTTGCACCGTGCTGCAACGTGTTTGAAATCCATGCAGTTTCACACCCACACCTCTGCGTGCGTGCCTGTGATGAACGCAGGAAGGACAAATTGCTTTGTAATGAGGCTAGGGGATTGTCAGGCTTTATAGCTGATTTCCCAAAGTCTCTACACAAAGAACCACAAGGAGCAGTGCTATAGGTTGTACAGGTTGCTTTAAGCCAAAGGTATAGATAAATATTTATATTTTCTATGTAAACAATCCTTTCACAAATCATGTCTTTGATGAATAACACTAGGTAAGAAAAGAGCAAGTTGCTGTTGCTAAGAAACTCTTACTTGACGGTGAACTTCTGTTTTCATTGTTTTGCAAACTTCTTGAGGAGTTTCTGTGTGCTGGGGACAGAGAGACCGGGCATGTGTCTTTGATGTGGTCTCCAGCTGGGTACGGCTTACAGTCTGCAGGAAGCATGTTTAGAGAATATGATTCTTCAATGCCCCATTTATGATTCTGGGGGGTTTGGCTGGTTTCTCATAGACAGTTTCAAATATTTTTTTAAAAGGAGAGACATCAGAGAATACAAGGCATTTGGGAAAAAGTTCAAAATAGTGCAGAAAGAAATGCTTAAAGCATCAGTAGTCATAATAACAATATTGTTCCCTGTGGCATCATAAACTTTCAGCTGTGTCCTGATCAATGTCTTGTGCTTCGTGCAGAGGGTCTGGCACTGGAGATGGAAAGGCTTGCTCGGCACTTTCCCCGTGGTCCCCAGTGACCGTCTACCGTCCCAGAGGTAAAAGCATAGGGTTATAACTCCCAATGCTCACAAATCCTTGTGATGGAAACAATACTCATTTGTACAAGCCCTGGTCATGTGAGAGAGGCTGTAGCACGTTTAACTCCTATTTGTTGATTATTTTCACAGACAGTCATTTTTGCCGAGAGCTTGCTGTGTGTAGGCTTGTTAAACGCCTCATGTCACTTAATCCTCCCTCGCCTCCGAGGGACAGATACTGTTCTCATCCCGTTTTATTTATGAGGAAACTGAGGCCTAGAGAGATTGACTGACTTGCCCATGATCACACAGGTAGAAAGTGGGCAAGCCTGCGTTCTAATCCACCTGGCTGGTCCATGGGGCAGGGCACACAGTGCCAGGCTGTGACGCCTGTGCTTGGAGCAGTGACCTGCCAACACGGCAGGGCTGGGATGAGGGTGAGGGGCCAGGGGATGAAGGGATGAGGGGCATCATGCCAGCCCAGGGGCAGGGCTGAGTTCCGTCCATGTTGAACATTTTGGTCTTTTGCTCATCGTGTATTTATTTTGCATTAATTTTGCCTTTTAAAATCTTGCATTTGGGCATTATAGACCTTGATCACTGGGTTTTACGGTGCTTTGGGCAGGTGTGGGTGAGGACCACGAGGGTTGCTGAGGTCAGGAACCCGCCCAAGGTCCCATGGCCAGAAATGGAGGAGCTGGGGTACTTGGCAGATCTCCTGGGGGCCGGGCTGGGGACAGCAGCGTGGCTTACGCCAGTGGGCATCGCTGAGTTCTCAGGAATGTGCTTCCCCTCTTCCAGGTCGGGGAAGAGGTTGAAGAAGACCCGCAAGTATGACATCATCACCACTCCAGCCGAGCGAGTGGAAATGGCCCCGTTGAACGAAGAGGATGACGAAGATGAGGACTCCACAGTATTTGACATCAAATACAGGTACTGGGTGGGAACAGTGGCTTTCTCCTGGGCTCGCTGGCTTGGGGAGGTGGGGCGGTTCACCTCAGAAGACAGTGAGTGGCCAGGCGTGTATTCTTGTTCTTTGGCTAAGTCTTTGACCTTGGGGCATTCTGCTTCTAGGGGGGAACTGCTTTGATCTCTCCCAGGAACGCACAGCACCCAGAAAGCCAGCAGGGAAGTACTTGCAGGGAAATGCTTATTCTCAACTCTTTCCTGATGAGAACCCTTGCGAAGTCAGCTTTGTGGGAGCGAAAGGAAGGCTGAATTTCGGACAACGAGCTTGTCATGTACAGACTGTGGGGAATCTGGTCCAAGCAACCGCCATGTACCACGCGCCATGCACACAAATGGAAACTTGTTTTTCAGCCTTGCTTAGTTGGTAATGGAGAGCGTGGGGTGGGGGTTACTCCTTGGATGGAATTTACCGCTGAATTCCAAAGGCAGGTGTGTTTCTTTAACGTGGCCAGTAGGAAAGTCGGAATGACTTTTTGACTTCAGAATTGTAGTTTGGGCTTCGGCTTCTTTGGGGAAGTACTACTTTGGGTATGTGAGATTCTCAGTGTTAGAGCTGGGGGCAAGTGTATTTTAGGGATGAGGGCTTGGAGGCCCAGAGAGGGGCCATGGGTTGCCCAAGGTTGCAGTTATTAGTGGCAAAGTTGAGACGCAAATCCAGGCTGGACCCTATCCGGAGATTCCTCCCTCCCCACCAGGGTCCTCCAGAGAAACAGAATCAATAGGATATACAGACACAGAAAGAGATTTATTATAAAGGTCCAAGTCTGAAGGCCTGAGAACCAGGAGAGCCGATGGTGTAAGTTCCAGTGGGAGTGCAGGAGGAGACCGATGTCTCAGCTCCAACACAGTCAGGCAGAGAGAGTGAATCCCCCCTTATTCTGCCTTTTGTGCTATTCAGGCCTCCAGTGGGTTGGATGAGGCCCACCCATGCTGGGGAGGGCGATCTGCTTTACTCGGTTTACCCAGACAATTGTTAATCTCAGCCAGAACACCCTCCCAGACACACCCAGACTAACGTCTTACCAAATATCTGGGCACCGTGTCACCCAGTCAGGCTGACCCGTAAGAGTCACATCACACACAGCTCTTCTGTACCTCCTGACTTGTCCTTTTCCAGCACAGCCTTGGGTATTCTTGGCTATAAAGGAGTTAGATTCAAGAAAGCAAGTGTTTTGGGATTTCGATTAGAACTGCATTGACTCTGTAGGTTGATTTAAAGAGAATCAGCCCTTTATGCTAAGTGAGATAAGTCAGACAGAGAAAGACAAATACTGTATGATATCACTTATGTGTGGAATTAAAAAAATACAGCAAACTAGTGAATATAACAGAATAAAAAGAAGCAGACTCACAGATAGAACAAACTAGGGGTTACCAGTGAGGAGAGGGAAGCAGGGAAGGGGCAGAATAGGGGTAGGGGATTAAGAACTACAAACTATTAGGTATAAAGTAAGCTACAGGGGCTTCCCTGGTGGCGCAGTGGTTGAGAGTCCGCCTGACGATGCAGGGGACAGGGGTTTGTGCCCCGGTCCGGGAAGATCCCACATGCCGCGGAGCGGCTGGGCCCGCGAGCCATGGCCGCTGAGCCTGTGCGTCCGGAGCTTGTGCTCTGCGACGGGAGAGGCCACGGCAGTCAGAGGCCCGCGTACCACAAAACAATAAAATAATAATAAAAAAAAAGCTACAGAGATATAGTGTACAACATGGGGAATATAGCCAGTGTTTTATAATAACTATAAATGGACTATAACCTTTAAAAATTTTGAGTCACTATATTGTACACCTGTAACTTACATAACATTGTACATCAACTGTACTTCAATAAAGAAAAAAAAGAGAATCAGGCCCTTTATGTTGACTCTTCCCATTCATGAACATGGAATAACTTTCCATTGATTTAGGTATTAGAAAAGATGTCTTTCAAAAACTTCTCCATAAATGTATTATACATTTTTGCTAGTTATATTCCCAGGTGTTTTACATTTTGATTATATATATATATATTTTTATTTATTAAAAATTTTTTTTTGGGGGGGTAGGATGTATCTTAAAAAAATTTTTTTTTAAATTTTGATACAGCAGATTCTTATTTGTTATCTATTTTATACATATATATATGTCAATCCCAGTCTCCCAATTTTTTTTTTACTTTAAAATACTGTTTATTTTAAAGTACTATTTTATTTATACTCATGTCTGAAAAAAAATGTCTGTATTATCATGTTCACATAACATACCAATATCGGAAACAGAGTTTGTTAACAAATCACACCTAAATTTTATGAAGAATGCACAACATTGACATGGATTGGTTATAGATAACGTGGAGGAACAAACCATTAGCTATAATTTGTAGTTTAGGTATAGAGCAGCCCCCTTTGAGAAGAATCAAAACAATTACTAACCTGCACCCATACTGCAAAATACTATGTACATAAGAAAGTGATTGTACTGATTTTATTACTAAGCCGTTTTATCGGTCTCATATTCAAGGCACAGAAATGAAACAAAATGTGAAGACCACAATGTCCTCATTATGAATCACAATGGAAAGGCTCAGCTGCATCCTGCAGGCCTGGGGTTATTGTACCATAGGGAGTCCTTGATGGCTTAAGTGGATCAACAGACTGTTTTGATTTTGAGCCGTGGGATGGGATCTCATCCATATTTGGTGTGTGAGCCGACTCCATGGGGGCTAGGATAGATGGAGCCATTTTTGTGGTAGCCTCAGACCCGACTACATAAGAAAAGACCCTAAGCAAAGAAATATCACTGTCTGTCCAGAAAGTTTAACTGTTGACTCTTTCTTGAGTATAAGCTGGAGAAGGGGCCCCTCTAGAGAATCTGGATACAAATATTATTGTGGTCTAAAGACTGCTGGGTGGAGGTCGTGTCTGGTGTCACAAAGAGGAGGAAAGTATTGAAACCACTGTCAGATTAAGAACCTTCCACAACGAGTCTCAGTTCTTCAAATAATGGAGCAAGTTCCTTTCCTAGGAACAGTTAGTGCTGTATTGGCATTGCTCCTGGCTGTGAAACTCACCATCAAAGGCAAATGATTTCAAAATTAAAACATTTTTTTTTTCAGTTTTATTGAGATATAATTGACATACAGCACTGTATAAGTTGAAGGTATACAGCATAATGACATACATATATTATGAAGTGATCACCACAATAAGTTTAGTTGGCATCTAGCACCTCACATAGTTACAAAAACATTTTTTTTACCTTGTGATGAGACCTTATAGGATCTACCCTCTTAGCCGCTTTCAGGTCTATCATACAGCAGTGTTAACCTGTAGTCCTCATGTTGTACATTACGTCCGCGGGAGGTATTCATCTCGTAACTGGACGTTTGTACCTTTTGACCGCCTTCACCCGATTTCCCCCTCCGCAACCCCCTGCCTCTGATAACTGCAAATCTGATCTCTTTTTCTATGAGTTTGGTTTCTCTAGAGTCCACGTATAAGTGAGATCGCACAGTATTTGTGTCTGTTGTAAATAATGCTGCCGTGCACGGTGTGGTGCAGATATCTCTTCAATATGTGATTTTGTTTCCAAAGGCAAATGATTACATGGAACTACCTGGTAGGTGTTAAGGAAGCAGGTGATACTTTCGCTGTTTGAGAGTCCGAGCTTGCTCCCTGGTCTGTGGCAATGCTCTGGAGGATTTCTGCTGGCCACTGTAATAATGGGCCCTCTATCTCTACGAGACACAGCGATAGCATGGGGCCCTTTCACACATGGTAGTTTTTAATACAGGAATCACTTAAGGTCCCCCAGGCACCTCCATGCCTCTCCTCCACCCCGATTCTGGGCAGAAACTCAGGACTCAGCAAGCCCATTCATATTAGTCTTTCATCCCAGATCATCCACGGTAATGACCACTGTATCCCGCAGGATCAGTCTCCACGCCCGGGTTTCTGCTTCTGGGGCTGCTGGCTTCTCTCTGCTGTCACTTTGGGGACAGCTTCAAAGACAGGCTCCTCTGCAAGCCGCTGCCACACGATTCATGACCTCAATCTGATCTCATTTTTTAAAAAAATATCACTTTCTTACTTTCTGTTCATGGTGTCTAGAAGTGCAGTTGATTTTTAAAAAAATATTGATTAAAAAAATCCAGCAACCTCATTAAACTCTTATGAATTCTAGTAGTGTAAATGCAGATCTTTTGAGTTTTCTATGTAGATATATCACTTGAGACTAATAAGACTGCCTCCCTTCCCCCCCAGGTCCTTCAACATTTTATCTCTCTCTTTTTTTAAGCCTTTTTATACTCACTCTTGGCCTCTAAGTCATTGTTAAATAGAAGTGATGATAATAGGCATCCTGTCTTGTTTTTGATCTTAAAGGGTGTGCTTTCAATATTGACACTAAGAACAGTGTTTGCTGTAGGGTTTTGTAGATTTTTTTTCCCCAGCAAGCTTCCCTCTATTCCTAGTTTGCTAATGTCAAATTTTATTAAATTCTTTTTCTAGCTCTGTTGAGAATATTATACTTTCTCCTTTAATCTGTTAAGGTGGTGAACTCATATTCATTGATTTTTTTTCTAATATTAAACCAACTTTGCATTCCTGAGATAAAGGAGCTTGGTCATGGTCATGTTATCTTTTTATTCACATTGCTACTTTCAGTTTGATGATATTTTGCTCAGGACTTTCTTGTTTCTCTTAGTGACTGAGATTGGTTTGTCATTTTCCTATTTTGTAATATCCTTGTCAGGCTTTGGTAGAAGTTTTACTAGCTTCATAAAACAAGTTAGGTCGGTTCCTTATTTCCCTTTTCTCTGGAATAGTTAGTATCAGATTAGAATTATTTGTTTCCTAAATGTTTAGTAGAATATGCTAAAACTGGCTGGACCTTGATGCTTCCTTTGTTTGAAGATTGGAAAAAACTATTGATGTCAAGATGCCATCATGCTTCCCTGTTTGTTGTGAAGGACGGACTTCAAGTGGTTCATGTGAGAAGTTGGTGCTGTTTGTGAGGATGTGAGTGAACTTGGGAGTGAGTCACTGGACACAAAACCACTCTAGTCCTCAGGCCCAAAGGTGATTGACCATTTAAAAAGACCAGGTCATAGCTTTTATTACAGATGTAATGTGTGGTATAGAAATTACGGATAAGAAAAAGGGAAAATAAAATCACCTTTAATCTCACTACTTAACGATAACCACTGGAGTGTGTGTGAGTACGTACCCGTGGAATTTTCTTTTTTACAGAAATAGGACCATGTTACACGTGCTGCTTTGGAACATTTTTCCACCCGAACAGAGTATCACAAATGACTTTTCAGGTCAATACGTTTGACAGAACAAGAATTTTAAGGCCAATTTTATGTTGGCTTTAACGTTTTTGAGAACTGCTCTGTCTGCACGTCACAGTCTGTTCATAGGTCCTTGTCTTTCCTGTTTAGAGATGGCTCAGGTAAATTTTTTGGTTCCCCCTGGGAGACAGACGATGTTTAAATCGGATGTGGCTGGGTTTTATTAGTGAGTGCAAAGAGGAAAATCATGTTTTTTGGCGCCTGGGCAGTAAGGCCGTAACCTGCCTTGTGTTACACGTGCAGCTCGCTGATAACATCTCCTGACTTAGAGCCCATGAGCATCCGCCAGGCAGGAAGTGGGGTGGAGAGAAGGCAGGCAGGGCAAGGCTTCCGTGGGCAGCCCTCCTCCCAGGCTCCCGCGCCACTGGGATGTCACAGCGCATGAGGTAAGGCCTCCGATGTTTAGGGCCAGATGTGGGGAGGGAAAAGAGTCTGTGGAAGTGAGTTTCCAACTCTGTACTTAAAAAGGCTAATTGGAAGAGAGAAATGCTGGCTAAATGGAGTACAGAGACCCCTGGGGTTTTGAAATGGTTCCGTATTTCAAAAGGCATTTGCATCCTGGCTGCATGTGTTTTGAGCTTGTTTGGCCTAGCGTGTAGATGTGGCTGATGTCGTGGACCTCTGGGCCTCCCTGGTTTATCACCGGAGCCTTCTGTGACACCCTCCAGGTGTCCCCTGAGGCGAGGCAGATGCCGCTCTTCCTGCCGTTTGTCTGGTAGGTGGCACCAGGAGCTATGACAAGCGCAGCCCAAAGGTGTGCTGCTGGGAGGACACGCAGCTCTGGCCAGTCCTGGTCTCCAGGGGCCGGGAGGGAGGGCGGGCTTGGTGCCTCTGCTTCTTAGGTGTGGAAGAGACATGGCCCGTGGGGTGCAGATGTGTGCCCCAGAAATGCCTGACTCCCACCCTCTTGTGGACAGGGCTTCCGGAGGGAATATAATTAGAAACGGATGAGATGTCCCCTGCACCTCTGGGGGCTGTGCCTGGCATCTTGGCTTTGGAACAAAAGGCGTTTGGTGGCTGTTTGCAGCCAGAGGCCCCTGGAGGCTGTGGTGGGAGAGGGAGAAAATGGACTTGACTTGCTTATCCTAGACTGAAGGGTCAGGGGTCAGGGTCCCCATGGCCACCCTATGGCAGAGACAAAGCTAAGGCCCTGCTAAGCACACTCAGGGCAGTGACTTCTAGAATCCTTGAGCTCGGAGGGCCCTTCGGCCCGCCCCACGCTCCCTCATCACCTGAGGACGAGGAGTGAGCCTGCTAGAAGTGGCAGCGTGGGGACCGCTGCAGAGGCAACTGGTAGGTACCCTGAGCTTCTGGGGCCTGGAAGGAATCAGGCGGGACCTGGTGACCTGTGGGCTCCACAGGGTGGCCGGAGCATCCTCCCTGGACCTGAAACGGCATCAGAGGCCATCCCCAAAGCAGTCTGAATAATCCAGACCCTCTTGCTCGTAGAGTTCCGAGCTTATGTGTTATATATAAATGGGCATCTCCTGAGGCATTTTTGTTTCTCTGGAAAGCAATATTGGCATTCTGGGGGCAGTTCTCAGCTGCGGTATCGTGAGTTTTATATCTATGAGGAGGGAGACTATGCAAACGGGAATTTGTGTGGCGATGAAAATTTACTGCTAGGTGATTCTGTTTTTCATTGAAGTATAGTTGATTTACAATGTTGTGTTAGTTTCAGGTGTACAGCAAAGTGATTCAGTTACACAGATATATATATATATATATATATATCTGTTCTTTTAAAGATTCTTTTCCCTTATAGGTTATTACAAAATATTGAGTATAGTTCCCTGGGCTATATAGTAGGTCCTTGTTGGCTAGCTATTTTATATTGATATATAGAAGTGTGTGTATTGTTAATCCCAAACTCCTAATTTACCCTCCCCCTCCCCCCTTTCCCCTTTGGTAACCATAAGTTTGTTTTCTATGTCTGTGGGTCTATTTCTGTTTTGTAAATAAATTCATTTGTATCATTTTTTAGATTCCACATATAAGTGATATCACATGGTATTTGTCTTTCTCTTTCTGACTTACTTCACTTAGTATGATAAGCTCTAGGTCCATCCATGTTTAAGTGAATCTGACTTAGTTTCCTGCCTACATGGACACACAGTTTATAGAGCTGTGTAAGGATCAGGCAAAGAAAAGGGGGAAAAAAAGGAAAACACACAAATAGTCCTAACTAGCAGTGCTTTTGTAAAAGCTAGCCTCCTTATTCAGTTGTTCTTTTTTGTGTTCGATGTCCTGGGATGAAAGTGGGAAGACTGCCGAGGGCCCCCCGGCACCTGGTGGTGTGGTCCTCATGTCTGTCTGTCTCAGGAGAACTCACACACGTGGCCCGGCTTCCTCCCTCGGCTTCTCCATTCCGTGGCTGCTGTGCCGTCTTCCTGAGGTGTCCTTGCCTGCTGCACCGAGGGGTCAGCTGCCAGTGTGCAGGACAGGTGCTGAGACAGGTGCTCCTGTGTGGAGGGCTCTTTCTGCCAACAGACAAACTTCTTGTAAAACATGGGACAGGGACAGGTTGGGGCATGTCCCTCTCCTTCTCTGGGATGGCTGTAACCCAGTGTCGCTGTACAGGACGGTTGCAAGTTGGAAGGGAATAAGCATGGGTCATGGCACCTAAACGTGCCTTTACTTCACCTGGAGTTTCCAGGGAGTGTGGGAGCGGGGTCTGCATGGACCACCTTTCTGGTTAATCTTAGTGACAAAGCAGGGATGTCAATAGCAGTTTGGCTTTTCTGGAGGAGGGAAAGGGCCCAGAGATCCCTCTTAGAAGTCTCTGCTTGTCATCTTCTATGTGCACCCAGCTCACTGCGAGTGCAGGATGGGTAAGCCTGGCCCTGCCCTCTGGGAGCTTGTGCTGAGGTGGGGGGTCCAGGAACATGGACTCTTATAAGAGGACCTGGTAAACGCCACAGGGAGGAAAGAACAGGGTGCTGTGGGCAGCCACCAGGGGCACATCTTCCTGGCACCTCTTCCCAGAGGAGATGAAGCTTAGAGGGGGTTTGGAAGGACAAGGGAGTGAGCCTGGAGCACATTGACGGGCAGGGAGGAGTGAGGGCATCCGAGGAAGAAGTAATAGCATGTCGACAGGTGCGAGTTTGAGCGGGTGTAGGGCCAACCGGGTGAGCTGCATCTGTGAGCCTACCCCCCCAGGACCCTCCCCAGGGGAGAGCCCCAAAGCTTCATGGCCTCAGGGGAACAGCGGGATGAAAAGAAGAGGGCCGGGACTTTACAACCTTCCTCCTCACCCCAGTCCCTCTGTCGGTCTTCCCCAGAGCTTCCCGAGTCACAGTCACACCAGAGAGTCTGAAGGGCAGCGAAGCACACTGCTCAGACTTGAGATCCAGAGCTGGTGACCTCTGAGGTGTTGACACGTGCCCAGGGAAGCCGCTCCCCGTGGGGCAGGCGAGCACATCTGTTTTCTTTTTCCAGGAGCAGTCCTGGAGATTTAGTTCTGCTGAGGAGGGAGCCTGCGGAATCAGATGTGCTTGATGGTTTGTGGTGGGCTCCCCTACCCGCTGTGTGTGTGTGTGTGTGTGTGTGTGTGCGCACGCATTTATTCCTGTAAGCACAGGAGTCAACAGCTGCCCACAGGGGGTTGGGGTGCAGGCAGGGAAGCTGGCAGAGCATCCCGGGGTGTGCCCTTGGGGCATCCGGAAGATGCAGTTCAAAAAAAATAGCAATCTTGGGACACCTGCGAAGGTGAATTTTCAATGCGTTGGCGGTATATAAAGTTCACATCTCTGCGAATTCTGACGGTCTGCTGTTTCCAGATTCAGCAGGCTCACGGTCGTCTGCTTTTGTTCATATGCACACCTGCTCTGGGTAGCTCTTGCGAATCGGGTCCCTTTACTCTGGTCCGATTCTTGGTTTTTGAAAGCTTTGCTGCTCCGTCTCCAGTCCCCTGGCCCCGACCCCTCATGCTCAACATTGAACTTGCAGCAGGATGCAGGGGAAGACCTGACTGTGGGGTCAAGGCCACTGGGAGTCTTAACATTTGAGGTCCTCAGGCTGCATCTGTAGAGTGGGGGTGTCTGGGCTCCGTGGATGTCAGTAAGCAGGGGTGAGCCCCCCTCTTCCTAGCCCAGAGGAGGGGGCATGTGGGTGACGCAAGAAAACCAGCCTTCACAGCGTGGGCATGGCCGTGGGGATTTATCTTTTTCTTCCTCTAATCTGTTGAACAGGGGACCCTAGTGGTCAATACGAGGATACCCATGTCTTTTTTTAATTTGGAAATAATTTCAAACTTAAAAGTTGCAAGACAAAAACAGTAGAGAGAACCCCCAGATACCCTTTACCTAGATTTTCCTATTTTAAAATTTTGCCTCACTTGTCTTATGATGGCTCTGTGTGTGTGTTCAGATTCTTTTTTTTCTGAACCATTTTCTGAACGCGTTACGTCTCTCATGTCCCTTTCCCCCTAGTACTTAAGTGTGTATTTCCTAAAAATACGATGTCCATATCTTTCAGTAATTAGTTACCTGATATTTATACTTGGGATCATATAACGTTATGAAAAGCAGTTTATTATTTGATAAGTTCTATTAAGTCTCCACTGTTTTTCCATGTGATTATGTAATGCCCATGTTCAAACATTAATAGATGCTGGGGACCTCTCAAATTTTCCCTCCTTTTCTAAGTCCCTTTGGATGATGTCTTGAATAGATTTAGTTTTTCAACTTTCACCCATTGTACAAATATTTCTTGCACCCCCTACAATTGTCTGACACTGTGCTTGGTGCTGGGGTTTAAACGTGAACAAGCTCCGACAAGGGTCTCACCTGCAGGGAGCTCCCAGTCTAGGCAAGAGACAGACACGAATCAGATAATGACATAAACCGTAAACCAGGGGCCAGCAGGCTAAGGGCTCTGGGCCAGATCAGCCCACTGCCTATTTTTGTATGGCTCCTGAGCCAAGAATGATTTTTACATTTTTTTTTTTTTAAAGTTTATTAGATTATGATTTTTATGACTTTGTGTGGGTGTGTGTGTGTGTGTGGTACACGGGCCTCTCACCGCTGTGGCCTCTCCCGTCGCGGAGCACAGGCTCCGGACGCGCAGGCTCAGCGGCCATGGCTCACGGGCCCAGCCGCTCCGCGGCACGTGCGATCTTCCCGGACCGGGGCACGAACCCGTGTCCCCTGCATCGGCAGGCGGACTCTCAACCACTGCGCCCCCAGGGAAGCCCTGATTTTTACATATTTGATGGTTGAAAAAGAAGCAAAAGAAGAATAACATGTAAAAATTAAATGCAATTCAAACCTCAGTGTCCACAAATAAAGTTTTATTGGAACACAGCCATGCCAAGCATTTCCAGCAGCAGGGTTGAGCAGTTGCCACGAAAACTAGAGGACCTGCAAAGTCAAAACTATTTAGTACTCTCTGGACTTTTACAGGGAAGGTTTGCCGAGCCCCGGTGTAAACACCCACAGAAGTGCTAGGAAGGAGGATTACAAGGATAAGAGAGGTGGTGTACTAGGGGTCTGTGTGGGGACCTAGGAAAGCGTCCTGAGGTGGGAGCTGAGGGAAGGGAAGGCGTTACCTGGAGGAGTGGGTGTGCGTTCCAGGCAGCACTTTCAAAGGTCCTGGGGTTGAGGAGGGTGGCATTTTCAAGGGCTGAAAAGGCAGCTTGTGTGGCAGGAATAGAGACGGGGGTGAGAGAGATGGAGGCACTGCTGGAGGGGCATGGGGAGGGGTGTCAACTGCCCTGCTAGGACGGCGGCGTGGCCTGGAGGATGGTCGTGGTTAGGGAGGGGGTCACAATGGGTGTGCGGCTCTGCCAGAGGCCACTGACTTGTTCTTCTTCTTTTAGGTAAAACCTGTTCTCCAGCGTGTTGGCGTCCTGTGGCTGGTTGGCTGAAGCTGGGGGCTGTGAAGGATCTGGAAGCTGTCCCGTCCGAGGTGTTGAAACCATAACAAACATTATTTATGAAACACTGGCACAGTTGTATGTAGAACGTCGGCTCTGAATGTCACTGCAGGAGACACCACCCTCTGGACGCTCCTTTAAGATGTCACCCTTTATTCCCTCCTCAAGAGGGCTTTTGCCTTGCTAAGGGGCAAGGGGAAACATGCTGATTTAAAAAATAATTTTAAAGCAACTGCCGACAAAAGTAAAAGAGATCGGAAGTTATCAAGAACCTAAGAAAAGCCTAAAGGGTATTCAGCGGCGTATTTAGGGTTTCTGACAGTCTGCTCTCCTGGATCTACGAACTTTTATATGTCTGACCCTTTGTGGCCTTTCTGGGCTTGGTCGAGTTCTGGCCTTTCGTTGGTGGTGGCCGCGTGAAAGTTCAGAGTGCAAGGGCTCAGAGCTGCTCAGCTTGTAGCAGATGTAAACACGTCCTGTGGCTCCTTTTCTTTTCTTTTTCCGAAAGGGTTCAGCAGAATTAGGCATGGCTAGCTCACAAAGAATTCTGAATATCAGGGAGAAACCTAGACCTGTGTGTGTGTGCATGTGTGTGTATGTGTGTGTGCATGTATGTGTGTGTGCATGTGTGTGTGTGTATGTACATGTGAGATAATTTCTCCATCTCTAAAGAGAAAAGAAAGTGTTTGGCAGTCTTTGCTTAGTAACATCCATGTGTGTTTCTCTGCCCTGTCACCGTTCTACATTGTTGGTCTTAGAAATGGAATTTTTAAAAAAATCACTGTGATAATTTAAATGAATGGTGATTTGCTTGGCTGAAAAAAGCCCACTGCCAGGGACTACGTTTGCAGTTGGTCCAGGCCAGACTGGCCTAGGAACCCACCTGGACCCAGGAGGTTACTGCAGGAAGACCCCTTGCACAGGTGGGTTTGGGTGGTGGCTTATCTTGCAGCTCGAGTGCCCGACACTTGCTGGAAGCAGGGCCTCGGGCTGACTCCTCAGGGTGATAGAGGCCTCCCATTTCACTATTTCCCCAGGGTTATTTGCTGCAACGGATATCCTTCTGCAAAAGTCTCCTAGCGGTGCCTTTGGGGGTGGGCTACTCTGTTCTCTCTGGAAAGGTGTTTTGTAATTTTTTTTATCTCCTCTTTTCTGGCATTCTGCAGGGTTTGCAAATTTGCCTGTTTATTGTCTGCTCCACTGCTTGGGATGAAAACTCTGGCCTTTCCCTACTCGCCCCTATTTTCAGATTTTTCAGTTTCCTGGGAAGGGGCTGCCCTGCTTTGGGGTCCCCTGGTCCCCAAGGCCCTCTGGGCATGGGTGCTCTGCAGCCCTGGCCCATCAGGATGGCACTTCAGCCTCTGCAGAAGAGAGGGGCGGCCACTCTGAGGACAGTGGCCTGCTGGTCCTCGGCTCCCTCCTGTGATTTGGCTTCTTTTGTTGACTTTCCTTCTCCCTTTCTCCGCCCTGTTTGCCAGAGGGGAGGGGGCTGCTTTATCTCTACCCTCCACCGTGTCCTCATGGGCCAGGGTGGTGACTAAACGGGGTGGGCCGCCTAGCAGCTGTGCGCTGTCCGGACCTTTGAACTGACACCGTGGCTCACACTTGCCTTTCCGACAACCGCGTCTGAACCGTCAGCGGAGAAGCTGGATTCTTCTGCCTGACGCATGAACGCCGGCCTCTGTCTGCCAGGTGCTCGTCACAGGGCCTGGCAGAGGCGGCCACCAAGAATGACCTTCCAGATGCCACAGCTTTGGCACTAGAGACTCTTAAATAAAAAACCCTTCTGGCGTGAACTGTGTATGCATCAGTTTGGAGGTTTTCTGAGATGGAGGCCAGCAAGGTGCCTTCTTTTGATGAGGGGTGTGGGCCCGAGGCTCGGAGGAGGGCAGAGGGGGTGCCCAGGAGGAGGTACTGGGCCTGGGTTTGAAGCCCTGGGTGCCTCAGTGCTGGGGCTCGGATCGAGCTCAGGGGTCAGGTCCCACCCAGGCCCCTCTGCCTCTAAGTCCTGCCAGAGTGACAAGTTCTGTGGGATTCCAGAGGTGCAGAGAGAGCTGGTGGTGGTAGGGAGGCTAGAGGTCCCCTGTTGCGGGCAAGGCATTTGTGGTGACCAGTGCTGGGGAGAGTGGGGTCCCAGGCAGAGGGGAGAAAGGAGGGTGGGATGGGGACAAGAGGCTGCAGGGGGCCTTCCTTTACCTGCGTAATCCAGCTCTTCCTCTGCGAAGACAAGTTCCGTTTCTTAAAAGCAGAGTGAGTTGGGTCTCGGGGAAGCAAAGTTGGGCTGGAAGGAATATCGGACCTGGGTGGGATGACTTCCTTTCTCTAATGCCTCCTTCTTTTTGTTCTTTTCATGGGCACTTCAGAGGGGCCAACTTTGGGGTCCAAAGGGACAACACTGTCCAAATGGATCCCACACCCCCCAGCGTTACTGCCGTCCTCCCTCGGTGAAAGATTAGATGTTCCTTAGCTGGGGGCACCCCGATTCCAAAGACCCGGTTCCCGTTCTTTTGCGAGCATTTGGGGACTTGTCAGATCACGTGTCCAGTATTGGCTCTGGAAGGTGTGACCATTATAGAGACATGATCTAGTCGGTGTCTTCTGGAGTCACTTAAAAATAGGACTGGAAGTTATAAGAAAACATTTCAGACTGATTTAAGGAGCAGAATTTTGATTAAAAATGGATTTATTATAAAAGCGATGTTTTCATGGGTGACATTTGGAAGACAGATAGTTAATTATAAAGAAGATAAAACAAGTTATCCAGATAACAATACCCTTAACAGCATTTTGACATCCCCCTCCCCTTCCTTCCTTCCTTCCGTCATTTATCTGTATTTATCATTTGCAAACATTTATTGAATGCCCACTTACTCTGGGCTCTGTGTTAATTGGAAGGCTCGAGAAGTTGAGTCTCGGGAGAAGACCAGACACGTGACCTAGAGGGATGACAGAGCATAAAGGGCTGTGACAGGGATGCGAGGGCCTCAGAAGACTTGACAAGGGAGGGGCCAGCTCTGCTTTACACTACGAGTGGCCTCTGGGCTTCTGTGTGAGTGCCTTTTCGTGTTTTTCTCTACACATTTGGGTCATACAACCTGATTTTTTTCACTTACCATTATGAGTATTTCCTGGTGTCCACAAATATTTAAAACGGTTTTAAAAAGAGCCTTAGCATTGTGTTTTGTAGAATTGCACTACGAGGGACCCCATCTCTGATCTCTACTGGCAAAAGCAAAGAACAAGAGGGGCCCCATGCCGGGCACAAGGAGTGAGGTCCCTGGGGTCTGAACTGGACCCCAAGGAGAGCTCAGACGACGGTTGGTTTCCTTTCCTCCTCTTTCGATATTTCAGCCTGAAGCCTGGGGAAGGATGATGTCTGCCTGAGTGCACAGCTCGGCTCACCACGGTCCAGCATCATCTCTGCTCGCGGCCAGGCCCGGCCATCGCCACCCAGCTGGGTGCAGTTCGGACCCTCGGCTGTCCCCACCCTGGCTGAGCAGCTCAGTGACTGTCCTTGCGTCACTGAGTGGAGCCCACAAAGGGCAGCTGCGGCCCGTGTGGAGCCTGTCCGGGGGGGCGGAGTACGCTGGGGCTCCTGACCCCGCGGCAGACCCATCAGAGCCCCACCAAGCCTTCCCAGAACTGCTGTGGGTGTCGCCTCAGCACGAGCCCCCGTGGTCCTGATGTGCAGAGACGGTTCAGAAGCACCGGTCTCCCCGCGTCCTGTCCTTGAAGCGGCCATTGTGTGAGGTTTGGATTCAATTTTGGTTGTGCTCAGGTGTCTATCCGATTGTCCCCACACCACTGATTTGGGATGCTGCCTTGGTCAGGCGACTTTCACGTTCAAAGCGTTTGCATCTTAGCCCTACGGTATTAATGATCATCCTTGGGTTGAGGTCCTAGGGCCTGGAAAGAGCCAACCCAAAGCCTGCACCCCAGCACAGAGCACTGCCAAGCAGGAGGACGCCGGGATGTGTAGGGTGGGTGTGCCGGCTGGAAGGGCACTGGGGGGTCATGGAGTCCAGCATCGTCATTCTACGCTTGAGGAAACTCGGGCTCCCAGAGTTTATGGGAACTCCAACTGTTTCCTCCACGGGAGGGTAAATTCCCTCTGAGCCTGGAGCGTCTGTAGCTAGAGCCCTAAGCAGCACTCAGGCGAAGGCCGCTGTCTTCCTCTTCCTCCGGTTCTCCCTTCTACACCTGTGCCTCATGGCTTTCCCGCCCCACCTGGCGGGGGGGATGGTGGGCTGCTGAGGGGTGTGTCGGGGGCACCCCTCCCCCACGTCCAGACTGGAGAGGGTGTGGTGACTGCCCGCGGGGCAGAGAGTGGATTTGGACCCACCTATAAAAAAACCTCAGATCCACAGTGCCGTGCCACCGGGGGAGACCACCGTCAGGTGTTTGCCAAAAGCAGTAAGCTCAGTGACTATGGAGTCTGAAAGCCTTGAACTTCACCGAGGGGGACGAGAGTGGCAACCCCAGAATGTTGGCCATAACCAACTGGGGCTGCTACTGCTGGGGCTTCAGCTGCATGTTTCCTGGTCTGGAGGCCCCGCCAGGGCACGCCCAACTGGGGGCAGGAGGAGGGGCACGGGTCCCAGTGGGGCCCACTGTGAGGTCCACGGAGGCCAAGGCAACGTGAAGATGCATGCAAGCTCACCACGGGAGCCCAGAGTCAGCAGACTCTGCATTTCCAACAAGCTCCCAGGAGAGGCCGCAACTTGAAGAGCAAGATGGTAGGTTGCCTTTTTCCTGCACCCTGCTTCGCCACCACTCATGGCTTTCTGAGTTTTGACCCTGGAGGTTTAGGCCACAGGCCCAGCATCGTCCCGGACCTGCCCCCTCTCCTGCAAGAGCCCTAGTTACTGCTATGGCTCTGGGAAGTCTAGCAGAAGGGTCACCTGTGCCAACTCGTCCCAGATACTGGAGGCCAGAAAGCAAGGCTGAGGATGTCACTCATGTCCTAGAAGAGAGCAGGGACGTGGTGGGGTGACAGTTTCCTTCCCATGCCCAAGAGAACCACCCTGTTTGGAGGATCAGGGTTTCCGAGATCTTGGGTACCTGGGAAGATGGCCCTCATGTCTGAGGAAGGGTCAGCTAGTCTGAGAGGAGGGTTGGTTGTCAACCCACATGGATATTTGACTCTTCCTGGTGAGCGGGAAAAAAATTTAAAAAAGTACTACAGCATTTCCTTCCCTTCTCAGCAACCTACAGGTGAAAAACCCAAATCACATAAAATGTCTGGGGGCGGTGTTTTGACTTTCTGGAGGAACAGGGGGTGTTCCGGGGGAGGGCTAACCGTGTGAACCGCAGGCACAAGTGCACACACTTTTAGAAAGGGGCTTTGCATGTTCCTGCTTGTAAACATGCTTTCCATCCTCTTGCCGCTGGAATGTCCCCTTGTTCCCAACGTCCAGCCTCATACTCTTGCCAACACTGCTCTTTTCGCCCATCCTCTCTTGCCTCTGTGTACTCTTCCCATCCCTTCCCCCATAACCAAAAAAAAATTCCAAATCCCCCTGCTTGTTGCTTGCAGTTAGTTCACCCTCTTCTCTGAGCCTTGGGATGGTCCATTTCAGGCTTTCGGGACCTCCCCTCCTGCCCTAAGCCCCGATCACACTCTCCCCCACTGCCCTGCCCCAAGCAAACAACTCTTTCTCTCAGAAGGTGCCATTATTCAGACGTACCCCAGGTACTTGTTGACATGACTGCAAGGTCATCAGAGCACTCACTGGTCCAGCCTTCCCCATGATGCTCCAGCTTCCAGGAGGCCATGGACTGTTAATTCTTTTTTTTTTGTGCCAAGTCTGGGCACTTGGGTGGAGGGACAGTAATCCCTTTTGATAGTGACAATAACAGTAGTAGGAAGACCCGGCAGTGAGCGACTTTGGAAGTGTTTTTAGAGTGACAAATCGAGTCTGAAAGCCCTCGTTGATCCTGAAAAGTCTCGTACAAGAGGAGACAAAAGAAGAGAATGAAGTGAGATACGGGGAGGGACTCCCAGTATTTGTAGAGGAAGGGGGAGTCCATCACTGCAGCAAAAGCAGGGGTGAGTCCCCGAAGCTGAGTGTCCTGAGTCCCTGGGCTTCATAGGAAACGCTGTGATTTCATTCATTCACCCTACTCTGTGCCAGGTACTGTTCTAGGAACTGGGAGCACCCTAGTGGACAAAACAGACTTAGCTTCGGTTTCCGTGGAATTTATACTAAGCAAAAGACAGACATGGAGCAAATAAAAATCCTGCCATCCTGCTGAGAGCTCTAAGGGATGGTGGAGCACAGGCCGTGGTCAGCCCTGAATTGAATTTGAAGGGACAGGGCTGGATGAGGGAGGACCCGGAGTGAGGCTCAGGAGAAATGGCTACCAGGTGGGCTGTGTCCTGAGACCCCCACCTACTTTCCTATTGAAGAGACAGGAGCTGGTTTCCCAGCGTCAGACACCCTCTCCAGGGCAGGGCTACCTGATTCCCAAGAGAGCCTCGTGACTCCTTGCAAAGAAAAATGTGGGAGAAGAGGGTGATGGGTTTTAATTGTTCTCGTTTGGATTCTTAAATTTCACTTGGCAAGAAGAGGCCTCTAGCAACAAGACAGTTGATTTCATAGAGAACCTGCACCTGGATGCAGTTTCGCCCCACAAAAGGGAACAGTGAAGGCTCCTTGCAGCGTGGGGAGAGGTGAGGTTTGGGACTGCCCCCTGGCTCAGACATTTCAGCATCCCTGCGAGGTGACTCCCATGAGTCTTTTTAGGGGTGGGGACCCGCCAGGAGTTCCTGGTGAGAAAGGAGTTACAGGATGGCTCGCTCTTTGTAGGAAAAGTTAGAAGCCTAGGATGATGTTATCTTTTTCCGGACAAGACTTTTCTCTGCTTCTGACACATGACTGCTGGCAGTACCAGACGGGACTACCATAATCCAAGTTCACAGCTTGAGGTCCCTTGAATCAACTCGATGACAGGAAGCTGAGCTGCAAGTCCATGGAGGACTGGCTCATTCACCTTTACTCTGAGAGCATAGCCCTTCAGGGTTAGGGTAAGGGAGGTAGGGGAGGGCTCGGTAGGGTCCCCAACTTTGGTGGGTACTATGCCGTGGCTTTTGTATACAAACCCATTGGAAGCACAGATCGGTTTCTAAGCAGATTTAGCTGAATCCTCACCACAAAAGAAGCTTTGAGAGCTGGGTTTACTCTTCTGGGTCCTCTTCTCTATAACTCTGCCCAGTAATTCCCAACTATCTTGTTATCTCTTTGATGCCTTTAAGAAGATTGTTCATTTTATAATATTCTACCTTTAAAAAAAAAAAACAACTGTCTTCAGGGGATGGTTTCAATGGCCTATTGGGCCGTTTCCACCAAGGGAAGTCTTAGTTACTTCTCTTGGTACCTCCTTGACATGGGACTTCTTACCAGCTTCAGAGATGCCCACTGTGGGAAACCAGCATCCAGCAGAGCTGGTGTAGGGGAAGGGCAGAGGGAGGCAAGCTGGGCCCTGGGGCAGGGGTGGAGGCTGGCTCATCTGGGCCTTTGGGCCACCCAAGGAAGCCTCTAGAACTGGCGTCTTCATTCACCAGCTGTTGAGTCCATGTTTCCCTCAGGAACTTTGGGGATAGGAACAGCCCGGAAGGAAAGGAGTCAGGAGTGCTGGAGGCACCTGCAGACCTCAAAGGGTCAGAGAGGAGGGATCAGATTGCCTGCAGATATAAAGAGCTCACATATTTTTAGGGGACTCCCACCTAAGCATTTAGGTAGGGTATTCTGGTTTTTTTTTTCCCCCTGAACTTAGGCAGTGTTATAAAAAGAGAGGCCCAAGTGGAAATCAAATTACATTTACATTTCTTCAAATTCACTCCAATTATTTTCCCGTATACTTATATATGTATTTTATCTACCTACCTACCTATCTATCTATCTACCTATCTATCATCTATGTTACTGTGGTCAGCTTGTGCCTTCTGACCTATGGCCTTCTTCTGCCACGTCTCAAGGACAACTGTGCCAATGATCCCTTCTTCGGCAGAGGATACATTGTGTTTAGGTCTTTCTTGTTATCAGTATCAAATAAGGAGGAAGAGAGAGGCAATGAGGATGCTGAGTCCAGAGGGTCTACATGG
This sequence comes from Neophocaena asiaeorientalis asiaeorientalis, assembly GCF_003031525.2. Taxonomy (NCBI): domain Eukaryota; kingdom Metazoa; phylum Chordata; class Mammalia; order Artiodactyla; family Phocoenidae; genus Neophocaena; species Neophocaena asiaeorientalis. The sequence continues at coordinate 330,254 of NW_020175435.1, read as the reverse complement.
TGGCCGGGCGCTCGGGAGGCTGGAGGTGAGCCCGGGAGACTCTGGGACAAAAGCCGAAGACAGGAATTTTTTCTCTTTTGAGTCAAATGCCACACACTCTGCAAAGTAAGTCTTCTCCACAAAAACCCACATTTCCTGCAAATTTACAGAGTCCTTTGCAGGGTCGGTTTGGTCGAATTTGAGGTTCCTGCCATCTCTTAGTCCTGCAGCTAAGGGCACGGATGGGTTTCCTGAGCAACGTGCTGTCATTTATCTGAACCTTCTCCTATCCTGGGACCTCTATGTGGCTTCCAAGTTATCGTTGTTATAATTAATGCTATGAAAAACCTTTTATGAGCATCTTATGATTGCCTTCTCTTATCATTTCTCAGGATAGAGTCCTGAAAATGGGATCTCAGGGCAAAAGTTTTTGGTATACTATATACTATTGCTTTTATTTTTTCTACAGAGTTTGTACCAGCTTCCAAGCCAAGAGGCCTCAGATAACATGAGTCTCACCCAGGCTCCCCTGTTAATGTGCCTTGTCCTGATTCCATACTTCCTACATTGTCAACTCCACGTGTGTCCTGGAGACACCCCAGGAGGAGAGAGGAGTTGGGATTGTTGGAGGGGTTTGCAGACCTCAGAAGATCAGAGAGGAGGGTCCCTGGGATGGAGTCTTTCTCTTTTTCTTATTGATTACCTTGGCCTTGGAGGTGATCAGTTTTGGATACCAAGGAAAACCAGGCTTCTGAGCTTGCAAAGCCAGGGTGGAGGTCCTCCTGCCTCCCCTGGTTCTCCCATAGCCTCTAGGGAGAAGGATGCCCTTTGGTAGTGAGCCAGCTATCAGTAACCGGCATTTCTGGTAACCGCGCCTTCGGCAGCTCGGCTGGCAGGGACCCTCCTCAACTTCGTAACTGCACAGAACTTGATTGATTCATTCATTCATTTCACAAATATTTACTGAGAACCTACTGTGCGTCAAGCCCTATTTTGAGCTCAGGGGACACTCCAGCCTACAAAGCAGGTCAAAAAAGCCCTGCCCGTCTAGATTTCATATTCTTAGGAACGTTTTCCTGCATGAGGATAACGTTAGGAATCTTTCACTCTTTTAAGCCCTCGGAGTAGGATTTCCCTCTCCCTGTGCTACACAATTCCCCCCTCCGCCCCCCAGGTTGACCTGTTCCTGAACAAGAATGGCTCCCTCCAGAGCTTGTATTTGCCAGCAGCTTAGGGTGCGTGGAATTTCTTTAGTTTCTATCACTAGCCTCTGTGGGCTGAGCAGATCCCTTTATTAAGTGTGAGACCCGTGGGGTGGGGCAAGTTGCAGGGAAACCAGAGCTCAGTGTTGGCACCAGCAGGCTTTCATCGCAGGGAGGAATGCGGGGCTCGGGAGGCTAGGGGGTGGGCTGGGGTCCAGTCAGATGCAGCGTGTGGCATACTCCCTGGGTGGCCCAGACGTCAGCTAAGAGAGCTACAGGAGAAGTTCATTCAGCCCAGTATTAGGACCTGAGATCGTGACATGGCTGGGGTTTAAACGTCTCTCTTCAGAAGGCTGCAGCGGTTGAAAAAAAAGACTCGATCCAGTCCTAAATGTCTTCTGGATGCATTCATTTGCATTTTCTTTCCATTACACGGATTAAGAAATGGGATGGATCACATATTTGCATGATTGCAATTTAGCACTTCTCAAAATGTGTAAATGCCTGAGCTCCCTTAAGACCAGCAGGGCTGCTGTGCAAGATTGGAGGGTGGTCTGCTGGATGGGCCCCTCCTGGCTGTCTTGGGCGGGGGCGCCACCGCATCATCTGCGGCCTGTGGGATCCCGTGATCACCAGTGCTCCAGGCGACAGGTCAACAGAAAGCCAAAGCACGCCTGCGTTTTTCCTGCCCCTTTCTGGAAGGGGGCTTCTCACTGTCCCCTGGCCTCAGACTTCTGCTTGAATTAGCAAATGTGAAATACAGCTCCTTCACCATTCTCCGCAGACAGACCAATTCTAGGAGGTCACTTGACACATACATACAGCTCACAATGTCAAGACTGGCATGAGGAAGGGCAACCAGACATTTCTTTGTCCTTTCTGCAGACTTGGCTGCTTCAACGAAGCAGGGAGGCGGAGGTGGCATGCTGAGCCACATCCAGTCCTCAGAGATACCACCAGCAGGGCCCCTCCCACCACTAGCTACTTCTCCTCCCCCAGTCCTGTCCTGCGAGGAGGGGAAGTCCTCCCCTGTAGGTCTAAGCTTGCATGTGCCAACCCCTTAATCGCACTCAGCCAGGTAAAGGGCTGTCCATTCACTGAGCTGCCCAAGCCCCCAGGAGGTAATGGAGGTGATGACAGAACTTTTGGAGGTGGGAAGGGAGAAAACAGCTGGTGTGTTCACAGCACAGTGTCTTTTCGGGGATGCAATACACCTGTGCCTAGTCACCTGCTAAATCTGGCTGTGAGCCCCACCAGCACTGGGGCTCAGACAGAGTGTCAGTTCTGTCTGAATTGACATGGAGACACGGCTCTGATGAGGGCAGGGCTGGTGCTCCATCCTCTCCCCCTAAGAAGCTAACTTCCTGGGAGTACAGAGGAGCTGCCTCAGGTCTGGTGAAGCTCTTGAGTCCCAGAGTTAGGGGCAGACAGGTGAGGCCAGCGTGGTTTCGTGCCTCCCTTGAGGCAAGATGTCCTCTTCTAGACAAGAGGACAGTTGGTGTGTCTTCTCCATCTGCCGCCATGAATAAATAAAGCACTTAGGGAGGGTCCCTCCCCTACCCCAGGTATGGACATATTTTGGGATATTTTAATGGGGCCTGGGGAGAAGATATCCATCAGGTTCTATGGTGTGCACCATGCAAGCACATACTTTACATGTGTTTTAAAAATGTAAGCTCTGGAAGCATCATAGAGGGCTCATGAGGGCGTTTTAGCAGCTGTCCAAGGGTGAGTGTCTCTCCCCAGTCCAGGTACCCCCTTGCTTTCCTCCTGGTCATGGATGATACTGTGCTGACAGCGGTAGTTTTCTTCCTAAGACACAATTCTCCTGCAAAGGAGCATTCTAAGGGTGGAGAGAAAGCACCAGCCCATCCTTCCAGAACTTCTTAGTTTCTCTCTTTTATATGTGCCACGTTAGCACCGTGTCAGTATTCTCCAGGGCTTACAGAAGGAGCTTGGCAGGCAGGAATCCGTTGGGTCTCTGTATTCGATTGCTTTCTTGGAGCCCAATAAAGGACACCATTGTTTCTAGGAGGTCACTTGAAACATACATACAGCTCACAATGTCAAGACTGGCGTGAGGAAGGGCATCCTGAACCCCTGCTCTGGCCCCTACACCCCCAAGCTCAGCAAACTCCTGTTAACTGCTTCAGGCAGAATCAGACAAGGGGTGCCCCAAGCCGGGAAGCAGCTGGGTCAAGCAGGAAGAAAGGGCAGAGTCCAAAAATAAACTGTTGATACTTATCTATTATATGGCAGCTGCTTATAATAGCTGGGGCAAGGGCTGGCTGTTCCCTCTGTTCTGTATACAGTTCCCTTTGCAGGAGTTGGTCCACCTGGGAGGCTCTCAGGAGATGTTTGTGGAATTGGAAAACAATCCCCAATTAGATGCCTCCTTAGAACGGTTTTCCAAGTCTGCCTTCAAATTCAGATGGAGATACACCAAACAAAGGTTGACACCTCTGAAAGATGTTAGAGAAAGTTTATGAATGCGTAACCCTTCATTTAAGTCACCACCTAGTTGCCTCTTTCCCTAGGTCGTCAACACCCATATTTATTTGTAAGTAATTGTGTATCTAGTCAGTTAGTGGACTGATAAAGGAAAACTCAGGTCTTTGAGATTATGTTAGGGTCGGCCAAACTGCTAAAACAAATAGACCCAAAATACAATGGCTCAAACGCAGTAGATGTTTATTTCTTTCTCACATAATAGTCCAGGGCAATAGTTCCACATTCTTGGAACTGGAGGAGGAAGTTCTGCTGTAAGATTCCCTGAGGCACCCAGGCTGATAGTGGCTCTGCCATACTCGACAAGCGGCTTCCAAGGTTGCTATCATTGTCAGCATCATTCCAGGCATGTGACATGGGAAAATGTAGAGGAGAACGCCTGGGAGGTGTCATGGGCTGCCTGGAAGTGGCACACACCCTTCCGCTCACTTTGGAGAGAATGTTGCCACCTGGCCACACCTAACAGTGTGACTGGGAAACAGGGTAGTAGATGGGCAGTCATATATGTAGTAACCTTGGAAACAGGGACTGAATTTGGGTGGGAGTAGAGAGACTGTCCATGTGAGGGACAGTGTGTTGGGAGCCAAGAAGTTTTCGCCATTAGAAGATGGCCGACATCCTGCTTCTCTTCCTGCTTAATGAGATAAAAGCCCGCGCCTAAAACGAAAGCCCGCGCACGCAGCACCAATGATAATTTGCCAAGTACTTCCCTTATTCTGGATCCCGCCCCCCTTTCTCTGTACTGTATAAATACAGCTACTGCAGCAATAAAAGTTTGAGGCTTGATCAGGATTTTGTCTTGCCTCCATTCTTTCGCGTCTCCTGCCCCTTCTTCCCTTTTCAACCCCTACAGGTTCCTCCTCGGACTCACAAGGATTTGTCCTGCTGGTCGGGACTCCCGGGGACGCCCGGGGCCGTGCACAACAGTGAGACGTGCTTCTACCGGGAAGAGCTCTCCCAGAGATTAGCATCTGTACTGGCTCTGTTTATCATGACCTCCCACCTTCACAGTGTTTCTTGAGGTTTCTACACATCCCAGAGTACAACAACATGCCCGCATCCTAGAACATGAGGATGTTCAGCGTCACATTCTTGGAGTGTGTGGCCACCACTGCAGTCACAAACTCCTTCCCAAATGTCCGCTTTCAAATCTGAAACACAGACTAAGTAAAAGGGAAGAAAAACAAGTTCCAAGAAATAGCTTCTTCAAGGGAAGCCCCGAGATCCTGGATCGGAAGGTGGGGATGGTGCCACTACCGTTTCTGTTTGCCCCACGGCCTGCGGCTGCCCAGGCTCTCTTCCAGATGGGTGCCATTGAGTGACCATTAAGACTTGCACTCCTTCTGGCTACTGAGGGGTGTCAGTGCTTTCTCTGGGTGAACAGTTTAGTTGGGGGATTTCGAGGAAAGTTGAAGAGAAAGCGGTGTTAGTCAACTGGCCATGCCAACAACATTCAGGTGTGTCCACTGCTAGTCAGTGTAACACTTGAAGACTCTTTGCTGGTCTGACTTGGACCTCTCTCTTACTATTTCCTGTTCCTTTTTTCAGAAGCCCTCATTCCCTCTGGTGGTTCAGATCATGCTCTGTGCATATCATTTCTTCCCTATGGCCATGGCCACTCCACTTGTCTCAATGCCACCCTTCCCATCCAGCCCAGGCAGAGGTCCTCTTGCCTTTCACAGCAGTTTCTGGACATTACACCAGGCTCTGGATCTACTGAACCCTCTTGTTTCGGCTTCACGTTTGAATATGATTTTTTTTAAAGCAACATCTTCTGGCTATGAAAGAATTTATACTTTTGGCAGAAGATATGAAAAAGGCAGAAAAGTATAAAGGGAAAAAATAACTCATCATTGCATCCTTGGAGATAGTCACCCTGTACATCTGGGTGGATTTGCTTCCTTTTTTCCCTGTATGCATCCATTATACGTTATGGTTTGTAAAATTGATACCATGCCGTCAAAGTAGTTTCTCATTCTACCTGGCTAAGTTTATAACACGAGTATTTTTCCAGTCAGGGCTCTTCCCAAACCTGACATTTACTGACCACACAAGAGTCTACTGAATGAGGGAGTATCATAATTCCATTATGCAGAAGTTTCCAGAAAGTGCTCATTTACACTCCCATCAGTATGAAAGTGCTTGTGTCACTTCATTTGCCAGTTTGGACACCCAGATGGATCTGGGGAGGAGGATGCCAGGGGAGGGGAAAGGGTGGAGGGAACAGGACAGGCAGGACAGCCTTCAGGTCTGGAGGCGAGAGAGGACAGGATTGGGTAGGAGACTCTTGGATCATTGCACGATTTTAAGAAAGTTTTGGACAGGGACGGAAAATCCCCACCCAAGTTTCTAGCAGGTGGATTTCCGAGAGTCCGGCAGGAATGGGCTGGTACAAGGACACTCCTTACTCTCCAGCTTTGGTTAGGGGCCTCCATGGTGAGGAGGGGGCGGGCAGCTGGAGCTGTCAGTCAGCTCTGCTTCCCTGGGGCAGGTTCTCTTGGAGGTGACTGAGCAGCACCCCTCCCCCACCCAAGACTGCCCCATTTCACCCGATCAACTGTGAATATAGTCAAAATACGTAATGATTAACTGCAAACATGGTCTCATTTTGCTGATATGCCTTTTTTCTGATTAACCTTGAGATCAAACATTTATCACGAATTTAGTTACACACGTGTTTCTTCTAAAAATCGTATGCCTGGCTTCTCAGTTTGCCCATGGTTGTTTTCCTTATTAATGTATAGAAGTATTTGCTGGATTAAGCCTATTGTTCATTTCCCTCAAAAATGTTTAACCACTTAATCTTTTCTCTTTATGTTTTTTTTTTTTTTTTTGCGGTACGCAGGCCTCTCACTGCTGTGGCCTCTGCCGTTGTGGAGCACAGGCTCCGGATGTGCAGGCTCAGCGGCCGTGGCTCACGGGCCCAGCCGCTCCGTGGCATGTGGGATCTTCCCAGACTGGGGCACGAACCTGCGTCCCCTGCATCGGCAGGCGGACTCTCAACCACTGCGCCACCAGGGACGCCCTCTTTATGTTTAATGTAGGATGTTTTTGATACTGTTTTTTTTAAACTTTATTTTGTTTATTTATTTATTTTAACATCTTTATTGGAGTACAATTGCTTTACAATGGTGTGTTAGTTTCTGCTGTACAACAAAGTGAATCAGCTATACGTACACATATAACCCCATATCTCTTCCCTCTTGTGTCTCCCTCCCACCCTCCCTATCTCACCCCTCTAGGTGGTCACAAAGCACCGGGCTGTTGATACTGTTTTTAAATAACTGATTCTTCAGTTACGATCACCACTTTCGTTTGCTTCGTGCTCAGAAAGCTTTCGCTCATCCTGGCTTTAGTTAAATATACTCCACTATTTTCTTCTAGATGTTTTTGGATTCTTTATTTTTTTTATACTAACACACTGAGATTTTATTTTGGAGTGTGGTATGAGGGATAAAATTTGATTTTTCCCCCCCAAAAGCCGCATTTTCTAATTTCGCTTTTAGATAATTCAACCATTAACTATTGCTTTTTTAAAAAGTTGAAGTATAGTTAATTTACAACGTTGTGTCCGTTCCTGGTGTACAGCAAGTTAGTTCACTTATATAGATATCAATTCCTTTTCAGATTCTTTTCGATAATAGGTTATTACAAGATATTGACTCTAGTTCCCTGCTCTATTCAGTAGGTCCTTGTTGTTTATCTATTTTATATACAGTAGTATCTGTTAATTCCAAACTCCTAATTTGTCCCCCTCCCCCCAACTATTGCTTTTTGGTGATTCCTTTCTCAGATTTAAGTTTTTAAAAAATATATAATAGATTTTAGGATTGTCTGCTTCTACTTCATTGATTGCACAGCCTTACACCAGCACCACACTATTTTAATTACTTTAATAATAATAATATAGTTAAATCTATCTCTTAGGGAAAGTACTTCCTTGATCTCTTGACACTCTTTAAACAATTCTTAGCTATTCTCATCCTTTCTTTTTTTTTCTTCCAGATGAGCTTATCGTCTTTCACCAAGTTAAAAAAAAATCCCACTGGAATTTAATTAGGATTGTATTTCAACTAAAAATTACTTTGGCAAGGATTAACGGCATCAATATAGCCAGTGTTTGAATCCCAGTTCATGTCTTTCAATGAACTTTTCTCTTTTATTAACCTCTGTAAAAAGTTTGTGCTTTTAATATGTCTTAGACATTTCTCCTTAGTGTTGTTTATACATTTTTTCAATATTCTTATGAGTGCAATTCCCCCCTATATATTCTGCCAGTTGTTGGAATATAGGAAAAGCATCAATTTGGGAGATTTTTGTATATTTATCTTGTATCTTACCACTTCCTTAATATCTTGTTAATACTAAGAATTTTCCAGTTGATGCTCTTCTATTATCTTGGTGCATATCATACTGTAGTCTACAGATCTCAAACATTTTGGGTCTTCCTTTCTATTATAGAGTTTGAAAACAAGTTGGCATGCTCTCTTGTTGTCTTGAGGGTTGACTTTTCAAGTTATAGGGTTGAATTTATTTTGAAACTTCAGATAACTTAAAAGGACAGCATGAGATTTGGGGGTTTATTAAAATGAGGACCGGGTTTGAACAAGGCAGTTCTGGAGTGCCAGATGAACTGGCCTATATTTCAGGATAGTCTCCCTCCTTTTCTCAACTGGATGGTATATCATCCCTGATGAATCCCACAAGTGTGAGTACTTCGCAATGCTGGTTAACATGCAGTACAACCGGAGTGGGTTTGAGATCTTCTGGGAGAGCTGAGAATCCTAACAAGTCCATGGGTTGGAAGAGCATGGGGTTGAGAAAGCACACACAGGCCTGTAGGAACAGTGTCACCCTCCAAACAAGCCAAGTGACAAAAGCACCCCTAAACAAACACTTGAAACTTTTCAGAGTCCTAGTCATTGTGTCTTTCCATCAGGTGTCCTAGAAGACGTTTCCCAACTGTTTGTTCATGAGCTCTGAGAGGCACGTGGAGGAATTAAAGGAGGTAAGTGTCTAATTAAAAAAAAAAATCTATACGTATTTTTAAACAATTCCCCTTTAAGGCAAAGTGTGGACGCTCTGTGCGTGTGTTGGTGCATATAAAGTTCGGGGAGACTCTGAGCATCTTCAGGACTCTAGGGGTTGAGGGGCTGAGCTCTCACTTGATCACTGCCAGCTGCCAAGTTGCTTTCTGACCAACGAAGAGTTTTAACTCTTTTTCCTTAGTCCTCTGGTATTTGTTTTAGACCCAGAATGGACTTGTTAGTTTAAATTGGGAAGAAAAGGGAAACCTGATGTTGAATTACAAGTCAATGCAGAGCGTAAGCATGAAAATAGTTCTACAGATGTGTTGCAGGGTAACCCTCGCCAGATGTCTAGGTTGCCTTCATTTCATCAAAATCCTTAGTTTGAAGAACATTCTGAAGTACGCTTACATCAAGAGGTACCTCAAAAGCCGGTGTTCAAGAGGAAGATGAACATGCATTTCAGGGAGGTGGGAAGAAAAGCCTCCTTTTGCCGTAACGTGTTATATGTGGAAATGTGGAATGTGCATGACCATTCTCTCTTACCATTTAGGAACAAAACATAACAATTATGAACCCATGCCAGTATTTTTAGTGTGGAACTTCGTGCAATTCAAAATCATATCTTTCTAAAGTTTGATGTATTTTTGAAGCTGTGACATGTAGTTAAATTTCAATCTTAGGTTTTAATTTTTGATTCCACCAAACCAAACACAATACGTGTTTATTCACATTTGTTGACTGTGCTTTTTCGTCTGGCTTGAATCATTCTGAACAGTTGTAACCTGTTGCCCCCTTAGCCTAGAGACACATTTCTTAAATCACTATAAGATGCTCAATTAACTTTGAGCAAAGTAGTTTCCTGCATCCTTCAAGAAAGACATGTCTTCACAATGTCACCCCAGTTAATAAAAGTATGGGGATATAGCCAAGTTATGGGGGCAGAATTTGCAATAGCTGATTGGGGTATAGGGCCAGTTGCCTATTAATGGCAATGAAATCATGTTATGTGCATGGAGGAGAATTCAACTATTCCTACTCCTATACAGTGGAGGACTTGTATCTGGTTCATCTAAAAGTGGTTTCAAGTCACTAACAAATGTGAATGGCTATAAGACTATATTCTTATGAACCTATACTAGAAATTCCTATCTGATAGATGACAGTTTCTATATGCCTTGTTTTGATTCTAAAGTACAGAATTCCTACATGCATCAGTGCAGGGATCTGAATTGGTCTCATTTAGCACATTTCAAAGTGTTTCTTGTCAATGGAGTCAAAACTCAATGCAAGCTATAGCCTACGTTATTCCTAAAAGATTTTTCCCTTGGGATGATAAAAAAGTAAGCCAATTTGGCTCTAGACCATTTTGCTTAAATCCCTTTTTCTTTTGTTACAACATTAGCTGAAGACAGCAATGACTTGATTTAATTAAGAATGAAATGACATTTACTAAAACTTAAAAAATTAAGAATTATAAAAGTAAAGCACGGGGCTTCCCTGGTGGCGCAGTGATTGAGAGTCCGCCTGCCGATGCAGGGGACACGGGTTTGTGCCCCGGTCCGGGAAGATCCCACATGCCGCAGAGCGGCTGGACCCGTGAGCCATGGCCGCTGAGCCTGCGTGTCCGGAGCCTGTGCTCCGCAACAGGAGAGGCCACAACAGCGAGAGGCCCGCGTAACGTAAAACAAAAAAACGAAAAAACCAAAAATACCCACTTGAGCATCCCTCTTAGTTATGCAGAAACAGTGAGAGCAAACAGTCATTTTTTATGGATTTTCGTTGTTATAGAACCTTCTGTGACTTGCCCTGAATGCAAAGCTAGTTAGGTGAGGAGGTGGATTATTTGCATAGGACCTAAGGTCTTCTGGCGAAGACTCCAACCCCTAATTCCTGATAGTGTCAATAATCCTGCACTCTTCTGGGGGTAGATGAGGGTGGGCCAAACTCAGGCATAAAATATTACCTTGAGAATAGACTGTTGACTCAGGCTCAACATAAGCAAGGTGCAAAGAGAGCATAAGCCAGGGAAAGGGTGGGATTCTAGCACAGAGTGTGGTAGGGTGGAAGCAACCCTTGACCCAGACACTCACGCACATTGGATGTGCTTTGGAAAATAGTGACTGTGAGTGCTGTGTGTGTGCGCGCATGTGTGTGTGTGTGTGTGTGTGTGTGTGCACGCATGCGTGCTCAAAGGTGGAGCAACCTAGAGTGAACTTAACATCTACGATGTGGGACCATCTTCCTTTTAAGACGCCTGCAGTCTGCTCTGGGACCAACCAGCCAGGCAGGGCGTCCGCACGGCAGGCTTAGCCCAAGTCCAGGGAGCTGTGCAGTGTCAGTGTTGAACAGCGACACCATGTGGTAGTAAGGCTCAACAGCATGAGAGAGCTAGTCAGGTTCCACTTCTCTTTCCTGGTGACTTTTGCAAGAGCCAACACTGTCCTTTGGTGGGATCCCAATCAGCCAGAGAAAGGCAGACCAAAGTGACACTTGTTGAATCAATTCCTGGAAGCCAAGCTTTCTGACCTTCTCCTTTCTGGTCAACCTAGGTGCTTTGCAAGGACTCTTCCTAGAGAAAGGGGGTTGAGCAAGAAATGAAGACAGCTTTCAGACGAATATTAGCTGCATCCTGAGAGGTGAGCCAACTGGGGTCCAGATGGGCTGCACAACAGATTCAGCTAAGGGTTATCCGGGGGCAAATGCACACTTAGACCTGCCCCAGGGAGTGTCGCCTTCCTGCTGGAAATTAACCTATGATGAGAAACAAAGAGGTGGGTCTTCTTTCGACCATGCAGCCGCCGGTAAACTCTCTGGAGGGATTTCTGAGCACCCCGTCCATGGCAAGGAGGGACTGGAAGGAGACCCAAGCCAACAGGGCCTCTCCAGGGGGGCAGGCACCAGGGGCAGCTACAAAGTGCTTTAAGTTTCTATTTCTAGAACCAGGCTCAAAATCATTTGGGCCTTTTTGAAAACGAGTGATAGGAATGTGGAACAGAGAAGAGTTAAAAAATAAAAATAGCAGTCTAGGGACCGAACCTTCCTGAGTGCGCAAGGTTGTTGGTTACTTTTGTCGCGCGGCTGCAGTGTTTCTGTGTGTTTAGGCTGGAGCCAGTGGAAGTAGGTGGATGAGGAAATCTTGTTCGGGCTCCCGGGAGCCCCAGGAACCATTCAAACCCTACAGGCCACTTCTTATTGGAGTCGACATTAGAGTTACCTTCAGGGGAGCCCTTTTATCTCACATTTTGGAAGGGAAGTTAGGAAGAAACCATCATCAGACCACTAGTAAAGCTGTTGAGTCGTTGAATTCATCCGGGAGAAGAGGGAACTTGGGTTTCCCAAAGTCCCTTTCTCCACTTTAATCTGTACTCTTCTCAGGTCACCCTGGGCATTTCCCTCCCAGCAGTGAGAGCAGCCAGTAAGAACTTGAGTGATTATTTGATTAATGTCTGTCTTATCCCTCTAGACGACTAGCTTCCTGAGGGCAGAGATCCTGTCAGTCTACTCTTCACTTTATCCTCCGGAAGGTTGAAATGTCCACAGAAGATTTGGAGGAGGTCAGTCTCCAGGTGCAGGGAGAGGAGGTGGTGTCTGGGTGCTGTCGGAAGCCACTTTATTTCGGGTCAGGGGTGCTGCTTAGTCGGGGGGAGGCATGTGCTCAATGGCAGCTTCAAAGCTATTTGTGGAAAGGACCCCATCCACCAACCCTGCTGGCCAACACACATCTATGCTACTTTGAGACTGTAGTACTTCTAGGCTTTTCCTGTCAAGATCGATGGGGCAGGTGAATGGTAGGGAAGGAAGGTGGGGCCTCCCAGCCCCAGGAGAGTTAGGGCAGGTGGGGGGAACAATGGCCATGGCTTACAAATGTCACCCAAACAGGTGGGTTTGGCCTCTGGTTGGGAGGAAAGTGGGCTGAGGAGGGGAAGGGTGAAGAAAAAAGGACAAACTGGCACTCCCTTGGGAGGTCCTGGGGTGACGGTTGGTACAAACAGGTGGACAGTTCCTGCCACCAATTCTCAGTAATACCCCCAGCTTTCCCAGAGCCAACAGCCCCACCATTAATACACCCAGGGAAGAGCTGTTCAGACAAGATTGCCCCCTCTTCTGGTGCCCCTGGTCCATCAGGAAATGAGCCTGGGGTACTAATCCCCTGAAGTCAGTTCCGGGAAGGAAGAAGCAGTGTTACATCAGCCAAATTTATAAAAGTGTCTTAAGATCGAAAGATCCCAAGCATCTGTAAAACGAAAAGCAAAGAAGGCCCCAAAGCATAAAGGAAAAGCAAAATGGGTCTCGGTGCTATTGAGTTGAATTGGGAGGGACATCACTGCTTTCTCCCCACTGCTGGATCCACGAGTCTAGAATCCTATGCTAATTTGGGAGGAGGCAGGGCTCTGTCCACCAGTAAAGACCACGGAATTTAGATTGTTGCTTGTTTGTCTGTTTCTCCTACCGAACCTTGAGCGTGTGGAGGCAGGGTCTGTCATTTGTTCGTTTTTCGTCTGCTGGGCAGGTACCCTGTGCCCACGGGAAACACGGAGTCAATGCTTAGGGAATGAAAGTGCTTTCAAAACAGGAGTCCTTCTCCCGTTGAAATCAGGTGCTGTCGCCTGGTTTCTATTCAGGCAAATGTGGGACAAATGATCATGATATAGTCACCAGGCCGCTGTGTTGACTCCTACTTGCGTCTTTGACAGGTAAGAGGCAGGAAAAATTGAGTTGGGTTGGAGATGAAAGAGCGATGAGGTTTCAGAAAATGATGGGTTGCCAGTGCTGGAGGGACACTTCTAGTTCCCCAGGTCCAAAGACCTCATTTTAGAGCTGAGGCCACTGTGGCCTGGAGGGCCCTGTGCATGTCCTCTGCTTGGCACCAGCCTTTCTGAGACTGGGACCAGCATGCATCCACACCGCCACCTGGAGCAGCAGTCCCGGTGTCTGGTTGGTCACAGCCTACGATGGCTCAGGCCACTGCCTTGTGTGCATTGAGGCCAAAGAGGGTTTGAGCTGCGGGGCCCCAAGCATAAGGGACTTGAGATCCAGCATCGGCAGGGGCAGCTGTCTTTGGTGGCATGAAGCCTGCCATCAAGACCAAAGAACAGAGGGAAAAACACAGGAGGTCTCGCTCCACAATACTGGACCCTCCAAAGAACCAGCCCTGGCTTGGGGAAGAGCCCCCAGAGGTCGGGCTGGATTTCTCCCCTCTGACCATTGTTTGCGGCAGCCGCTCCCCCCTCCTACCCCTGCTGCCTGCCACACAAGCTATCCCCCCATCTAGGTGGGGCCAGGGACCAGAGTGCTGGGAGAGGTATCTTAACTGCTGACCACAGATGCTATTCCAGAGGCAGAGGCCAAGGGCCCTGCGATGCTTGGGCAATACCAAAATGGAGAGGAGGGTAGGACCTCTCATATATCCTGGGTGTGAATAGAGATGGTACCTCAGGGCAAGTAGCCAGATACAGGCTCCAAAAGCACTGGCCCTGATGTCTGGTCTAAGGTAGACTTGACTTTGTGCATCGTAAGGAACAAGAGTAGATACATGATCAGACCTTGGGGGAAACAGGATTGACCTTATTCTTGGGCATTAACACTTTTCTGGAGGAATCCCCATCACTCCCGGCAACCTACTGGGCAAGAAGGGAGGCCCGGATCACAAGATGTAGGTGGGGCTTCTGCCCACTCCACTGGGCCAATAGAAACACAAGTGGCGCTACTGTTCCCCAGTGACAAGTCAGTTGAGGGGCTCAGGGGTGCTCCAGGCAGCACACTGGCTGTCCTCTATGAACTGCCAGGACCTGCTATGCCAGGGGTGTGGCTCGACCTCTGCTTGGGTCGCCTGGTAGGTAGGGCAGTTGGCTGCAAATCTATCAGCTAAGAATGGTCAGTCTTGCTCAAGGCAGAATTACACCCAGGTCCACGGGCAACGTTCTCTAATGCCTGAAGGGATGGGGTGGTGGGAGAGAGCCCAGAGGGAGAAAATGAGTACATTAGTCTGTCTCGTCCACCTGGTGGGATGGATTTCTGTAATACTGCATCAAGGATGTAGCATTTCCAAATAACCCCACTGCCCAGCACTCCTGCAAAGAAACTCTTTGGACTATGCTCTCCAATGACAGCTGATCCCCCCTTGGGTAATGGCATCCAGTTCTCCCAAACCGGACATCACCTTTGACCCCAACTCAACCAGTTAACAGATGGTGTCGATTCCCACTCCCCAGCCCTTTCACTGCGACGCCCGCCCGCTCAGGCACACCCCGTCTCCAGATGACTCCAGAGCTTGGCTGTCAGTCATGGAGATTCTACACTGGTTCCCTACTGGTCTCCCAGTCTCCGGGCTCAACTCTTCCAGTCCTTTCCAGCCACCGCTAACAAGTGATTCTCCCCCGACACCGCTAACCAGGCGTTTCTTCCTGGCTCACAAAACCTTCAACATCTTCCCATCACCCACAGATGAACGTCCAGACTCTCACTTGGGGTGAGAGTCTGGACCCTCCGTGGCCCTCACTCTTCTCCTGCAGACACCTTCCATCCCTGCCCAGACGTTTCCCCAGTTGTTCCTGAGCACTTGGCTCACACCCCCGACTCCTCTCCCCATTAAGGGCCTTGATTTTTGCTCAGATGCCAGCTTGCATCCCCACTCCGTGGTTGCCCAGCCCTCTTTGGGAATCTTACAAACTGATCACTTTCCGTCTGCTGCCTCATATGGCTGCCTGTATTGCCTGGTTGCTCATCTCTCCAAAGACACTGTAAAGTCCTCGAGGGAGCAGATTGTGTTCTGTGGCTCTCTGAAGCCTCAGCCTTGAACAAAAGGCCAGAAGACCTTGCTCGCTCGCCCTGCAGGCTGGTTGCTCCCAGGACCCCCTAGGGCCAGGTCTAGGGGAATTGCTGTCTTCAGTGGTAGAGAGGCAGCCATCAACTCAATACTAATGTCAAGGTTGGCCGGGAAGAAACTTGGGCTGAGATGAAGTGAGCAGAGACAAAGGGAGAGAGGAAAGAAGAGTCTAGACGTGGCTCCTTTTGCTCTCGAGGGAGAAGTGGAAACTCTCAGTACCCATCGACAGGGAACACCAGCACTGCCCCAGCCCCAGAGCGGTCTGAGTGGAAATTGCCATCACTGTGCCCAGTGTTTGCTGCACCCTCCCTGGCTCCCCAGACATGCCAGGGGGTGCGACAGACAACCTGGCTGTGGGTCAGCAGAGAGGCTGCTGGGGCTGGAAGTCACGTCACGGATACAACAAGGACCCCCCGTCTCAGGGAAGTGAGTGTCTCAGGCACACAGCGACCTTCACCACCCAGTGAGGGATGGAGAAAAGAACGTGAGTGCGGATGTGGGGTGGCGGCAGAGGAGCTTCCGGCTGGGGTGGCAAAGGCCCCTTGCCTGCCCCCACTCCGCCCACGGAGAGGGGGGATGGCGGATGGTGGCCATGGGGGAGGGGCCAGAAGACTGCAGATTTCTTCTGTCAGAACTAAAATCCTCTGTCAAGTGATTCCCAGGGTCTCACCCTCTTTAAGCTGGAGCAGAACATCATCTCAGGTTTCCCTAAAGCCTGGCCGTTCGGGGCATGGGTGACAACCCGCCCTCCATTGGATTCTGAGGTCAGGGATGGTCTCTGTTATGGAAAGGGTTTTCTGGGTGGAGAAACGGGGTTGAAATCTGAAAGATGGGGTCCTTCACCTGGTTGGGGGAAAGTGGGCGGAGGTCGGTGCCCAGGCCTGCCTGGGCTGTGGTGCCAACCGACTGTTGTCCTGGGGATGCTGGGGAGGGGGACGGCGCCCGTCCCCCCCTGCCCCCAGAAGCAGGACCTGACCTGCCCTTCCTTCCCCTCGCGCCCACTTCTCCCTGTTCGTTCCTCTCCCACCAGAGCTGCGGGCACCCTGGGCTCAGACGCGGTTCACCCCACAGTCTTATAAACGATGGGGAGAGAGGGAAGGAGAGTAGGGAGGCTCAGGGAAGACAGCCATGGGGAGGGATGTGGCTGAGCCCTGCCCACGCCCAGCCTGGCCTCCAGGAGACTTTTCTGGCAGCGGAGACGCCCCAAAAGGCAGTGCAGCAGCCGGCCTCCTGCAGCCTCCCCAGGGGGACGTGGCCAGTGCAGGGGGTTGTTCTGGGATCTGTTCAAATTTGGAGATTTCCTCGGTATCCCTCAAGAATAAAAGGCTGCTTGCTGGGGTGCAAGGCTGAATTAGACGTACCTTCTATTTCACACTACAGTGTTTTTCATACTGCCGGTTGCAAACCATTAGTGGGTTGTGAAATCAATTTAGTGGTTTACAGCCAGCACTTTACAACAACAGATTAAAGACAAAAGCCTCAGTGTATGGCATGTAGAAAGGGTGTTTGTTTTTCTTTTTCAATTTTTTTCCCAATGTATGTACATGTCTCCATACTTATAACTATGCTTATACCTCTATGATATCTAGATATCTGTACTGGGTGGTGATGAAAAATCATATTTCTTAGTGTGGTTTTGGGGGTCAAAGCAAATTGAACAACATTGGTCTAGACTAGAACATCCCTGCTGGGACCAGCTGGCCCTGGAGTAGCACAGAGAGAGACCAAGCCTGAAGCTTGGGGCCTCTTTTGGCCTCATGGACCCAGAGGCCTGGGTTGAGGTGACCAACCGGTGGGGCCCCACCTCTCCTTGGTGAGGGGACATGCTGGGGGCCCCAGATGGGAAGGGCTGTGATGAGAAACCTCCTCTGGAGGACTCTAATTGTGCCTCTAGCTGTTTAAATGCCGCCGCTCTTTACCGGTTTGGGGCTCACGTTCGCTTCTGAGACATATAGACTGGAAAGAGAGCCCAGCAGAACTTGGAAGACCTGGAGGATGGCAAGGCAGAATGGGAAGCCAGGAATTTGTCAGGGAGTGTCAGTGGCCTTTTGGGACACGCTCTTTGAGCTTAGGGGATGGGCGAGAGCACGCACGCTCAAGTTTTTAGTACGCTTTGCTAAAAGCATGAAATCCAAGAACCGCTGGAAGAGTTGGAGGTGCCAGTGATGGGGGTCTTCTTCCTGGCAGATCAGTTTCAAAGGGCCCCATGGGAGACCATTACAGAAAGCACAGGGGTCTGAGGAGGGGGCAGGCCCTGCCTGATTCCTCATTCAAAGCCATCGTTTCGGCTAGCTGCAAGCTGCAGCAGAGAAAGAGAAAAGAGGGCAAGCCTTTGATCATTCACGGTGAAAATGCTTCACAAATGACAGAGGTTTAGAGAATAGCGTCCAGAATGCTGAGAGGGAGGAGAAAGAATATAAATGTGCTTCTCAGGCCTGTTTCTCTACCAATTGGAATTTCTGTTTACTCCCATTTGGGAATAACCAAAAAGGGTCCAATTGGTGCTCCTTACTGAGCAGAGGCTACCTGTGAAGTATGTACCGCATTATAGTTGGCTGTCACTGTGCCCTGGGGAGAGATCAGAGGAGGATGGAGGCCAGAACCTCTGCCCTCCACAAGGCTCTCGTCTGATCAGGGAAAGCATGGAAACAGACACATGGAATATAGGACAATGACAGCTAGGATGAGACCAAGTGTGCGACTGTCCAGAACAGAATCTCACTGCTATTGTTTCTTTAACATGGGGTGTGTTTTGCAGGTTAAACTTCTTTCCGCGTTAGTGGGGAAACTTTGAGACCCTTGGGAGCATCCTTCCAGATGCTTCAACTTTGACAGTGTGGACTCAAGTGAACCAAACTATTCCTTACGAGCAAAGGTTCCCAAGAAGACTGGTATTAGATGGCTGGGGAAATGAAACAACTCACTCAGAAACTGCCTTGGCAATAAACATAACTTATAAAAATTTGAGACCAGCATGCCTGCCATCTCTCACTCTGATAATAGGTAGGAAGCACTGAAGGACTCAACCAGGACTCCTGATCAATGGTTTGTCTTTGTGTTTCCCCAATTCTGCACCGAGGTGCCCCAGGGCACTGCAGCAAATTCCTGAGCGCCACTGAATATTTGAAAATTTTCAAAGTGAACACAGCGACATCTGCCAGACTCCACGCGATTAAGTTGTTTGGAACTAACTGCTTATTAATGGAGCTATCAGGTATTTCTTTTAGCCTAGGGGCACTGCAAAACATTACTGAGGCAGTAGGGCACCTTGAACCGAGAATGCTCGGCACACTGTGGGTTTGGTGCGGCTTCAGCACGTACGCAATTTGATAGACACTCGGCAAGGTGCCCGCTCCCAGACGTCTCTGCTCCATTTCTCCTGCTCAGCCTTGGCACTGGCCAGCTCCTATGAACTTGCCGTGGCTGAGATCTTGATTCACCATCCCCACCTATAGTTCAGCCCCAGAAGCAGCCAGGACTCCTGCCTTTGGAGCTAAGGAAGAGACAGGTAGCTCAATGACTGTGGCAAAGGCCTGAGTTTGTGTCCTTGGGGCAGACTCCCCACATGGACACACAGAAGTTGTCAGAGCCTGCCTTTGGGCCACTTGATAACAATGCCCGAGCCCCCGCCCTCTGGACCCTGTCGCTTTCTTCCCTGTAGCCAGCACGATCTCCACTGACCACACCCTCCCCACCCCACACCCTCCCCGCCGCTTCCCATCAGCTTTCCCCTGCAGACCCTGAAGTGTGCTGCCCAGCTCTGTGCCCCTCCCCGGACTGTGAGTCCTGCTGGCCCCTGGCTTCACTCAACTGTTGCCGTCAACTGCCATCGGAATTTTCTCTCGTTAAAATTCTCAGCGGTTGGTGGCCTGGTTTTGCAGCCTGGTAGCTTATCAGGCCTCAGGGACGTGGTCCAAACCTTTGTGCGGGAACCCAGCAGCTAGCACACTGGAAATGCTCAGGGAACGTGTGATGAATCCATTTAGTAACTTAATTCCCAGCATGGGTTCTAGGCCGGTCACGGCTACACGTGAGACCCCTCTGGTCACTGCCTGATCATTTCCCACGGGCTCTGCCTGCCTTAGCAGAAGAAAAACTTGATGTGGGAGCCTTGGTCCAACAGAGGTTTGTGGCCGGGGGGCTCTGGCCCCCTCGTACGGCCCCACTCCTGCCCCCTAGGCTGTGCCTGTGCTTTGCCACGGTTCTTGTGTCTTTCTTGGTGGGTGACGAGTGCATGCAGCCCACAGAGATGGTGGGGTGGCCCTGTGTGAAGATGTGTATGCTGGATTTAGTCATCCTTTCCCCTTCTCACAGCTACAAGGAGAGGAAACCAGATGTCCCCAAGGTGGAGGTGTCCACTCCTTGCCACCCCCCTTCTGGGGGCCCTGCCTCCCTGGGCTGCTGTGCTCTGTTGTCACCGAGTGTGTGCAGGGCCTTGGGGGAGAAGACTGGGAGGGGGCTGGAGAAGAGGCCACCCCTACCTTGACACTCCTGGACTCCACTGTGTGAGCCCTGAGAGGGCATTTTGGAGGTGGAAAGAGGCCCCAGTCTTTTCCTTTTTAGAGTACCTTGAATATTTGAAAAGAAAAAAGAAAAATGGCAAAAACTGGTACAGAAAATTGTAGAAGGTATATTTTATTTAAATGCTTAGTAAGTAAATGCCTTTTAACACTTGTACAAATACAGTGGCTGGGTAGACCTTCATTTGGAGAGAAGGTTCACTGCCTATGGTTTGAGGCCCTTTGTGAATGAGCCCTCCTGGCACTCTTCATTCCTCGTGGGAGGTTTGGGCACCTTTGGGGGTGTCTCCTGCCAGAGGGATCAGGGCCCCATTCTCCTGGTGGACCAAGGCCTTCAGACCAACTCTGCGCCCCTGGGTGGGGAGGGTCTCCTTCCTGGGTTGGGATGAGCAGCAAAGGGACACACCTGGGGTGGTGCCCAGGCCGCGGTGCCCCTTCTCAAGGTGGGGACCCATCACTGGGGTGTCCGGGCTGTCGGTTACAACATGCACAAAGGCATCTCTGACAGATGGCTTCCACTCGGGCCTGCAATGCTTTTGGACCTAAGCAAAAGCTCTGTGGCCAGGGCCAACTTTCTGCTGGTTTCTTTCTGTGATGGTAGCGGCCAATGGCTCACTTCAGGACAGGCCTGCATTGGCCAGGTGTCGTGCCAAGAGCTGAAGATTCAGTGATTATTCACAGTGACTGTCCCAGGGGAGCTGGCCGCTGGCTTGGGAGGAAAGCACCGGTGTGTGAGTCACGTCCACACAACGGGGTGAGCTCTCTGCTCTGGTTGTGATAGACAGGGGCGCAGAGGAGGGCCACCCACCCAGGGCCCGAGTTCCCGAGCAGTTTCCAGAGCGAAGGGAGCCCGAGCTGAACCCTGATGAAGACAGGACTCAGCCAGGCCATAAGTGCTTGCGAGAGAATCTAAGGGCCCAAGGGACCAGCGGGCGGTGCGGACACCCTGGCTTGGGCAAAAGCACAGAGGTGTGACAGACCAAGGGTGGGGACATGATGGGAACTAGTGTCCAGGAAACTAGTGGGAGGTGGGTGTAGAGCAGGGGGAACCGGGGAGAGCTGTTATCCTGTAGAAACTGGTGAGCAACAGGGCTGCGAGGGGTCCCACAGGGCCTTCTGGATAGAACTTGGCCTCCAGTCTGCAAAGAACAGACCTAAGTGAGGCCAAGAGGCCACTGCAACAGACCCGGTAGGAGATGAAGCCCTCAGTGAGGGGGAACAGGGATGAGGGCTTGAGTGGAGGAGATGGGTGATGGCTTGTGTAGGGGTGGTCCCGGGTAGATGTCACCAACTAAGAAAGGAGCAGAGGTGGGGGTGAGGATGACGAGGTCTCTTGTGGCCTCGGGGGCAAACAGAAGCGGGGGTGTCTTTCTGTCGCCTCTGTCCAGGTGGGGCTGTTGGACACCAGCTTCTGTAATAGGAGCCGATGAGAGATGCAGCCCAGGGAGGGTGAGGCGGAGTGGTGTGCGAGCAGAGATTCCTGGGGACAGAGGTGTAAGGGACAGGCAGAGGAGGGCGGGGCGGGGGGCCATGTGGTCTCCCACCAGCCCAGGGAGGGATTCCCTGAAGGCATGAGCTTTAGGGTTGCTATCCCCTTACCGGTGCCTGACACACAATGGGCACTAAATGAATGTTTGTCAGATCTGCTAAACACAAATACAGCACAGAGGCCAGTAAGGGGGAGCGGTGTGGAGGGCATCTGGTGGGTTTGGCAGCGGGTGTGGGGCATTTGCCAGACCCTTTCCAGGAAGAGGCAGGTGTGGAGGGAGGGAGGGAGGGAGGGATGGAGGAGGCTGTATTTCGGGTGGAGTTGGGTAGCTTGAGGGGGTGAGGAAGTAGAGACAGTGTGTCTCTGTGTTCTTTCTCGAAGTTTGACCAAGACAGGAAGGAGAGGAAGTGCAGGACTCATCACTGGAGCATTTTTTTAAAAATTAAAAATATCTTTTTACTGCTTCCTTGCCCCTGCACCCACCCCTCACCCCATGCCAAATACGATTGCAAGTTCCTTGTAGAAAAGCTAGGAAATAAACATAAGTAAGAAGAAAATAAAAATCACCTGTAATTCCATCCATTAGAAATATATACTGTTGCTTTGGAGTCATTTTCCTTCCAGACTTTTTGTTTTTTTGTAGAAATGGTATCATGCAGAACCTTAGTATTTTGTAACGTATCTTTTTCACTTAATACTTCTTGAATACCTGTCTCTGTCTGAGCTACTGTAATTCAAAACAATTCAAATTCCTTAAAATGTTATCTACCTATCTAATTATCTATGATTGGAATGGTTCAAAGTGCAATGGGTACAAAAGAGCATTCCGTGGAAAGCTACCTTTTATTGCCCACTTCCCAGCCACTCAGTTCTCCTTTCTGGAGGCAAATGATGTTACCTTACAGCATCCAGTTTGGTGGTGACATAATATTCCCATGTGGGCATGTTCCCAAATTTATTGAAATGGCTTCCTGTCTTAGAGAGTTAGGTGCTATTTAATTTTCGTTTGCTATTATACATAAGGCTCTGATGGAAATCCTTCCAGACAAATCTTTGAACACATACTTAATTGTCTTAGAACGAGTGTCTGGAAGTGGAATTTCTGGGTTAGAAGGTAGAGCCAATTAAAGAAACAAAACAAAGCCTTTCAAGACCAGATTTTACCTCCAAGGAGACTGATGTCACTTGACAATCTCACGACGAAGCATGCCAGCCTTCCTATCCCGCCTGGCCCTCTGCCCCACGTCCTCCAACTGCACCAGCTTAGTGGGGGAAAGGTGCTCGTGGGTGCCTCCAGCTCTAACTGCAGGTTGCATTGTAGGAGAGACAAATGACACCTTGGGGAACAATGGGGGACTAAGTGTTGAGAGGGCAGCCCACCTGGCGGAGGAGCAGAGGAGAGCAAGCCATGGTGGGTCCCGGAGGCTGCATTGTTGGTGAAGGCCGCCCCCAGGGACAGACCTTTCACATTTTCAGAAACCCCTAGGCAGAAGGGAGGGCCCCAGGCCGTGAGAAGCACGGGCACACGGAGGCGAGGTCCAGGGGCAATTGGTTTACACGCTGGATTTTTGCTTGCTTTGCCCCTGTTAAGAGGCAACCCTGTGGCTTCTTCAGTGACAGCTTCCAGGTGTGCTGGGATGGGTTCCCAGAGCAGTGTGGACGGGGGTGAACACCCTTAGGTGAGCTGAGCGAAACCCACCTCTCCCTAGACTTTGCCCCAGGCGCACAGCCAGTGCTTTTATTGGGGAAGGGAGGCTCCAGACCGCTTACATCAGCCCAGCTGAGAGGGGAGGCAGAGCAAAGCCAAGGAAGCTGCTCCCCACTCATAAATGCTAGGTCTTGCAAGGTTGGAACTGGAGGTAAACTTGGATGTGGGGAGAGGCAGGATTCCCTTTGGGACACCACCCACAGTTCCTGTACGCCGCCCTGCTAGGGGAGCTGTTCCTCTTTGGCCTTTGTTGCACGCCCTAGACACTAGACTATTTTGTAGACTGTTTATTAGGTTTTTTTCCCCCTGAAAAACAAAAAACCAAAACAAACAAACAAACAAAACAGAAAAAGGGAAACAAGGTAATTTGGTTTACAGTAGGTAGTAGTTATTTGCCTTTGGGTTACGGTTGCTAGAGGTCGCCCTGCATTTTCTTTCAATCTGACTCCAAGTTTGGGAGGCCAAGTGTAACCCCTGTTCCCCAGGAGCACCTTCAAGGACTATAAACTTCCCTGAAATTCACATCCCAGAGCGCTGGCCCGAGAGCTTGCTGGGAGTCCCCACCCACAACCCGGTGAATGTGGAGTCATATCTCGCTGCTATAGCTCGCTAGTTCCCAGGTTATTAATTCTCATTGATTATTCTTTGCAAATTGTTTTGTTTCCCCCCAAGGCCTTGTTTTTGTCTCAGCCATCATTTCCAGAGCCTGATCTCCAGGTACATTCTTTATTGGCCTTTGCATTAGTTTCCTAGGGCTGCTGTAACAAATTACCACAAACTGAGTGGCTTAAAACAACAAGTGTATTGTCTCACAGTTCTGGAGGGTCAGAAGTAAGAAATCAAAGTGTCAGCAGGGTTGGCTCCTGGCAGAGGCTCTGAGGGAGAATGGGTTCCTTGCCTCTCTCCTGGCTTCCTTTGATGGCCGACAATCCTTGGTGCTCCCTGGTTTGTAGACGCACCTCTCCAATCTCCATCTCTGTCTTCACACTCTCCTCTCTGTATGTGTCTTTGTCTGTCCTCTTCTTATAAGGGCACTAGTCATTGGATTTAGGGCCCACCCTAATCTGGTTATGAGCTCACCTTAGCTAACTACATTTGCAAAGACCCTATTTCCAGATAAGGTCACATCTTGAGGTTCTGGGTGGACGTGAGTTTTGTGGGGGGACACCATTCAACCCACTGCAGTCTGTCTGCCTTCAGACACTTCCATCCACCAATCCATCCTGTATCCCTTGTCAGAGCCACTTTTCTCGAACCACGCTTAGCAGAAGCACCTCACCCTCGTTCTAAAACCCTTTGTTGATTTCCCACTGCCAACAGAATAAAGTCCTATCTCTTTAGCTCAGCTTTAGAACACTCACCACAGTTAGGTCCCAGCAATATTTTTCAGATTACATTTCTCCTGCTCACACCCTCCAATCACAGTGGAAACATCTTCCACTTTGCTGAACATGCTATGCTGTAAGTGCTCTTGTCTCCTGTCCGATCCTCTGTCCCTTGCCTAGATGCTCTCCATCTCAAACGCCCTTGTCACATCACACCTTTCCTCTCTCATGAGGACATTTCCAGCCAGCCAGGGTCAAAGGGCTCACCTCTGCTCACAGACTGACTCGACTCTCTGCTCTTCACCTCTTCTCAGTCTGTAGTGGTGCTGTCCCCTGCTGGAATCTACTTCTTACCCAGGGATGAGCCCGGGTCTTGAACTTCTTTGGGTCCTTAGATTTGAACATGGTGTATTGAATCATGTGACGTCATGGTAAATGATGGCGGATCCTGCCATTGGTGTGAGCATACGCGGGGGTTGGTTTAGACCTGAAGTGATTTGAGCTGTCATGTTTCAATGCAGTAACTGAATCACCCCATGCCTACAGCCCCATTATGTCTAGAGCAGATGAAGAGTCCTGTGCTGAGATGAGATGAGGGGAAGGAGAGAATGATTGCTGCCTCGAGAGTCAAGGGCAGTAGTCTTTCAAAGGAAGAGTGAAAAAACAGAACTGATGCAGGAGAAGCAAATCCGCAAGCCTGGATGACAAGGGGCACGGACCTCCAGGGGAGAGTTGTAATGATCCTTGGGGGGGGGAATCCCCTGCCCCCACTCTTCCTGATGGACCATTGGTGAGAGAGATGGTGGCAGGGACTGGGAGGGAGGTAAAAGTGGAGACATATAGTGCAATGAACGGGATAGACACCAACACCTTTCACTCTCAGCTTTAAATAGATGCTCTGAAAAGTTGGAAGTAACAAGGACGTTTTAATTCCAAAGATTGTTATGAGTGCTTTTTGCTAGCGCCTCCTAAGTGGCAGTGATTGGCAACTGGCTTTTCAAGCTCTCTCCCAAATCTTTGCGTCTATGAGCGACTTGGTTCATCTGGAAGCAGGTTTCCTCTAAGCCTCCTTGCCTCTTGCACTCTGTCCTTTCTGTCTGATTATGCCTCAGTTGCATCAAGGCTCCAAAGGCATCATCCTTGGGGATCAAGATGTAGTCCACCCAAGAGAGAAGAATAGAGGTATAAAGAACTGGGATGAGAATCCTGGGAGGATGCTCAAGGTGTGGGCTCTGGGCTGAGCTCACTGAATGTGGCATTCTGCATTGCAGATAGACCAGGACAAGTTTCCACCATCAAAATCTTTGAAGCCACCAGGGCTCCTTCTTGCTGGGATAGGTTTGGCAATGCCTCTTCATGGGGGTAGGTTTAGAAACTCAAGCTGAAGAAACAGCTAAGGAAGAATCCCTGCCTCTTCTGTTGATGGACAGATTATAATGTTAGCTCTGATCCCTGCTGAGTTGACTCAACTCTACTTGCATGGTCTCACCTGGCTGGGTTCAGAAAATATCTATCTAATTGTAAAAACAGGTAACCCTTGACTCCATTAAGAAAACTATAGTTTCTTAGATATTCCATTTCAAAGGTTTGCCAGTTTTCCTCCTGATAAATTGCCGGTTTGGGTATTTCAGCACTCACTATTCAACAGAAGAGGAGGGATTTAGTCAAGTTTTCTTTGTTGGTAAGTCTCGTGTGCAAAGTACTTGTTTGCAGGTCCTAACAGCAATTTTGCTCAGGTTCAAACAAACCGAAAACCAACCACGCAAATAGGAATGACTCAAGTTAGAGACGGTCCTATCCATCTACATAAAGAATATACATGAGTTTGAAGTGTTTTGAGAATCAGGAAGGGGAGAGGAGACAGAAGGAAAAGGATGCGTGGTTCATAATTCTGCTCTTAAGCAGTGATTTTTCTCTACTGCTCCCTATTACTAGAATGTTCCACCCACCTCTGACAAAAGAGAAGTATAAACAACATTTGACACAAAGTAAGACATGAAAAGGTCTTTCAATGGTTCAGTGTCCTGGCTGTGACTCAGAATTATTCATTAGATTTAAAAAAAAACCCATAAAAACACTGGCTAGGCTCCCAGGCTGAGTCTGGAGCACAGGTGGCCAACTCATACCATTCTTCTTGCCATTTGCTGTTTCCATTGAAGGAGACTGGGTTAGTCCAACTCTTAATTTCTGAAACAAGGATTCGAGGTAGTTGCTTCTGTTCCTTTCTCCAACTAGACAGTGAATTACTTGAGAGAAAGGATGATGTCCATTTGACTTTACATCTGCAGGAAGCAGCTCAGTAATTGGCACATAAGAACACTGCTACTTTTTTTTTGGAATGACAGTGGTTTAAAAACAGCAAGACCCTCTGTAAGTGTAGGACGTTATATTCCTGTTTTCCTTCAGAACACATAAATATTAGCTATGAGGTTGCACCAGGATTAGGATTCTGAGTCATAGCAGTGCTGGTACCTGGGGCTCTGTGACTTGCAGACAGAGGAGACGGAGCCCTGGGGAGAAGGTGGAGCAGACGGGAAGTTGTGGTGTGGATGCTAGGTATGAAGGGTGAATTAGTTTCCTACTGCTACTGTAACAAATTACAAGAAGAGGAGTGGGTTAAAACAACACAAATTATCTTACTGTTCTGGAAGTCACGATGTTCAAAATGGGTCCCCTTGGGCTAAAATCAAGGTGTTGGTAAGGCTGTGTTCCTTCAGAAGGTTCTAGAAGAGCATTGTCTTCTTGCCTTTTCCCGTTTCTAGAGGCCACCTGTATCCTTTGGCTCATAGCCCCTTCCTCCATTTTCAAAGCCAGCATCTTCAAATCTCTCTCTGACTCTGACCTTCCCGTCTCCCTCCTTCCCTCACAAGGGTCCTTGAGATTACACTGGGTTCACCCGGCTCGTTCAGTATCACCCACACCCCCACCTCTAGGTTACCTGAATAGCAGCCTAAATTCCATCTACAGCTTTAATCCCCCCCCACCACTTGCCATATAACGTAACGTAATCACAGGTTCTGGGGAATAGGACATGGATGACTTTGTGGGGGAAGCAATACTGTGTCTACCACAGAAGGGTGCCTGGGGATTGTGGAGTCTGGTGTCCTCATTCTACGCTTGTGGAAACTTGGGCTCAGAGAGTTTCTGTGAATTCAACTCTTTTCTCCACAAGAGGGTACATTCCCTTTGTGACTGGACCACCTGCACCGAGAACCCTAAGCAAGACTCAGTAGAAGGCTGTTGGCTTCCACTTTCTCTAGTTCTTCCTTTTACACCTGTGCCTCACGGCTTTCCCTCCCCATTCGCGTGGGGGGATGGGGAGTGGTGTGTCAGGGTGGGAGGCACACTTCCCCTGCATCCAGACTGAATGGAGAGTGGCCACCATGTCGGGCCAGAGAACAGATCTGATCCGTGAAAGCCTCGTTGTCTTGGAAGAAGCATGAGCTCTCAGAAGTGAGGATGCCCAGCTGAGGCCACTGAGCTCGCTGACTGGGGGCCCCTGGAGTCAGAATCCTGGAATTTCTCCCCTAGAAGGTCGAGAAAGGGGAGTTAGAGGGTGAGCCTCAGCTGGCTGGTTCACAAACGACAGTGACATTGCTGCCTGGGCAGCGGTGTGGGCTTCTCAGTCTGGAAACCCTGTTGCACCAGGGCTGCTGGCTCCTAGCAGAAGAGGCTTTCTGCTACCGGGTGTCCTCTGAGGAGAGACTGGTGATTCTGGTGTCAGAGCTCGAGCTGAAGGCAGCAGGGTGTCCAATAGGCACAACAGCATGTCTCCCCGTCAAGGTCAGGGCCAGAGGAGAAGACACAGGAGGACTTACTTCATGATAATTTTCCT
>NW_020175435.1:272273-301821 GCF_003031525.2 Neophocaena asiaeorientalis asiaeorientalis | reverse complement strand
CCGGGGCTCATTCCTAAGGGCACCTCCTTCTATGTCTTTCCACTCCACGTACCGGCCCTTCACCCTCACTGCTGTACTCACAGCCCGAAACCAATGAAAGCCTGGCCTCTGGCCCAGACCTTGCTTGGAAAGTGAATTCCTCCAAACCCTGAAGGGAGGCCAGTCTTCAGAGGAAGATGCAGCTTGCGGGGTGGGAGTTGGGGGAGATGGCTGGGATGCCTGAGGAAGGCAGCCCCGGCCCCCAGCCCCAGGGTAACTGACGTGACTGCAGAGCACCTGGGGCCACAGCACGGGCCTGGGTCCCACCTGGGGATATTGCCTCCGTATAGCACTGCAGAGTTCTCCTCTGTCCCCAGTAACTGGCGGGTGGCCCCTCGGGTCGGTGGGAGGATGAAAAGTAAAGCAGGGTATCCCCCACCTAGGGAGAGCCCAAGCCCCATGGCTGGGGGCCTGGGGGAGCTGGGGTCACCACGAGTGAGCTCTCTTGCTATTGAGAGAAAGCCTTTAGCGCGGCGTTCCTGACCCGCACCCAGTGTCCCCTGAGAGGCAGCTTGAGATCTGGCAAGGGCGTTTGCAGGAAAGTGTGTGTGGACAAAACTGGGAAGAACAGGCTGAAACTGCGGGGGGTGGTGGTGCGGGGCGCGGCTGGTTGGGTCGTCTGGCAGCTGGTTGCGGCCATGGGGGAGGATGGAGGGAGGGTGATCAGAGTGCGCTCCTCTGCAGACCCAGTGTCAAGAAGGGAGGGGGGGCGCTGCTCGTCAGCCTCAGGGACACTTCTTTTGGGGACATGAGCCCTGGATGGGGAACGACGACCAAGGATGCTCCCTGGGCAGTGAGGCTGGCACCCCGCCTCCGCAGTGGTGCTAAAAGCCTCTCCCAAGGAAGTGTCAGTTCAGAAATCCAGCAGCCGCCGCCCCTGGGGAGGCTCCCTCCTGCCGAGGCCTCCAAGGCCGCGCGACGAGGCTCCCAGAGGTGAGCCCCGGGGAAGCGAATCCTAACAGACTCGATGTCGCCCGCAGCCACTCTGAATGTCTGCCTCAGAGGCTGGGCAGCTACCTGCTGCCTAGATGGGCCCTGGATTCTCCTGCCGGGAGTTCCTGGGTTGGGAAGCCTGAGAATTAAGGTTTCCTTCTAGGAGCCCACAATGACCCTTTCTCTCTCTTTCTCCTGGGGCTCCGGCAGCTTGTGAGGTGTGCAGCCCCGAATAAAAGAACCTAGCAGACATGGAGCGGGAACAAGAGATAAGGTCTGTGGGCCGGAAGCAAGGCCACCGGGCAGCCTCTAAGACCCTATTCTTGGTGGTGAGAGCTGCAGCCCATCGGAGGGAGCTCACGGCTTCCGGGCGAGGGGCGGCCCCTTCAGGACCGGTGAGCTTGGCTGCATCCGGCCAAGTTTGTGTTTCTCCGAAGGATCCTGACGGCCTCTATGGTGTAATTGCTCAGGGTGGGGACTGGATCTTGAGCAGAGAAAGTCCTGCAGGTTCTGGAGCAAGGAGAGCCCCCCGACCCGGGATGCCCGCGTGGATGGAGTCCACGTGCATGGGCCTGGGTGAGAAATCCCAGCAGTCGATGTGGCATCATCTAGTTACTCCGGTTTACTGGAAACCAAGAACTTAGGAGAAGTTGAATCCTCTTCTAGAATTTCTATCCTGAAGCCACCAGTTAGGTTTCTGTTTTGAAACCAATTAGCACAGGAGTTTGATAATGGCCTTCAGGTAATGTGTTTGAAAATCTGGTGTGATGAAACCATCATCATTATTTTAAAGTTCTGTGATGTATCTAATTGGCTACGGTTCTAGATGGGTTTCAGTATGATTTGTCAAGGTCGATGATGTAGCCATCAGTGTTAGCCATAACCTCATGAAACCTGCGGATTCATTTAGGAAGTAAAGTTACAGCTGTTGGATCTGGTGTTTTTCAATTAAGAGCAGCACACAGAAAGGCAGTGGAGGGTAGTGGTTAAGAACACAGACTCTGAGGCCTGCTGCCTGGGTGTGGGTCTCCACTTTGCCTCTGAGCGTGGCCTCACGCAAGCTCCTTAATCTTTCTGTCCCTCATTTTCCTCATCTGTAAAATGGGGCTAAAAATAGTATCTTACTCCTAGGGTTAATGTGAAGATTGAATTAGTTAGTAGATGTGAAACATATAGAGCAGTGCATGGCATGTACTATGGACTCAGATGTTAGCTATTATTATTATCTCATTTTATTTCAGTTCTTAAAAAAATATACTTTTGTGTGGATTTTGCAATATGTTTTTGGAGGAAAATTTAGTTCTTCCTTTTTCTGTCCTGACAGTGCACCCAGGAAGTGAGATAGTTTATGTTTTGGGACAGATGATTCTGGAAAGATGTTAGGGATGGTATACAGGAATAGAATCTTCCAGTATCATTAATCTATATCCAGCATCAAGCCCTGTGCCCTTTACAACAGCGTGGGCTTGGTAAATGGTTGATGAATAATTTCCATATACTCATCAAATTAGTTTTGGTTGTTTCTAGGTCCAGAGCCCAGGAAAAGTTGGTTGGAAAGTAGCCAGCATGGAGGTTCAACCGTGTCCTTCCCTCTAGCATTCTTGTATTCTCTGGAGCTGGGAAGCTGGCATTAAAAAAAAAAAAAAAAAAGTCAAGATTTTGAAGCTGCAGTGGATTTTCTGTGTCCTTCAAGATTCTCTTCACATCCTCTCTGGTGGAGGCCCACCTGCTTTGCTATCAACATTGAAAAACATGGTGGCATCCATGCCAACCCGAGGCCTGTGCCTTCCTAGCCAGCCGTGAGGTTTCAGTTGAGACACTTGATATCTTCTCAAAGGAGAATAAGAAACAATGTCACAGCCATCTCACTATTTCTTCAGTTGATGGGATAGTGTCTGGAAAATATTTTGAAAATCTTAAAAGTGGCAAATTAGCCTCCATGATTCACAGAACTTGATGTCATACATTCTAAAATTTAAAATCTCAATGAACAAAGCAATCCCAAGTGTTTGATTTCTGTGTTGCATTGATACATCCTAAATGTTTTGCGGTGATCCTAGGGGGGTTGTTATCATAAAAAGCGAGGAGCCTTTCATTTATAGAGAACTTTCAATATATTTGCATCTAGCAACTCCTTGACTCTCGCCCAATGAGAGAGGTAGGTGCCTGGAATGGAGCAGACGATCCTCAAGTTCCAACCCCCAGATCTTGACCTGTCCGGCTCCCTCTTTTTCCCCTCCCCCTGCTCCCCACAATCCTGGGTTGCCAGGTGCTCCTTTGAGTGGAGGGGGGTATCAGGGGTACAGTAAGTACAGCTCCTAAGCCTTTGAAATCGAGAGGAAGAGGATGACATTAGGGTCCTTTTCAAAAACTGGCCAAGGGCCCGGTCTGTCATGGGATCTCTCTCCCCGGGTTAATACCCTGGGGGCTCCACAGGTTCCAGCAAACCTACTTTTATGCCAGGACTTGGCTTTCCCATCTTCCCCAAGGACAAGAGTGTCCCCAAGGAACACTCTTACCCCTTGGGTCCCCAGTGTTGCCTCTGACAGAGGGCAAAGGAAGGGGATTGAAACGCGTGGGGGTTTGTGCTTTGTCCTTGTTTTGTTCATTGCGGGGCCGGAGGGGTTGGGGGGAGTTGTGAGGGAGAGTATAAATGGCTTTGGAAAGGAGAGGCTTGTTTATTTCAAAGGAGACGAGAGTGGGATCGGAAAAGTAGTCCATCCCAGTGGCAGTCAACGCTGTGTCTCTGGGGGTGGTAACGGCTGTTGTATCTGAGTCCTTGTTATCCGCCGGGTACTGGCGAGGGTCAGTTGGACAACTGGGTATGGAATCACAAACCCCGGTGTACATGGAATACTTTCTATAACTCAGTTTCTATCCAGGGTTCCCATGTGTTCATCTACTAGCAGAAATGTAATCAATTCAAGAAAATTCAGCCCACCTGGGTTTTCTTAGCATGCTTGGAAATTGGCAACTTTTGGAACCCATCGCCCTTTCCTCACAGATTTGCATCTAAGATCTGAGGGGCCATAATGGACACTGTGGGTGGGGGTGAGTGGAAGTCTTGGGAGCCCAGCCCTGATGATTTGGGGGGCCTGCTAAGCCTTGTCCCAGCCACTTCTGTCTGTGGCCCTCTCAGCTTCACTCTCCTGAGCCGCCACTAGGCTGCAGCCCTGGGACAGTTTTGTGGTCGGCTGCCCTCCCTTACATAGGCCTGTGGGCAAGTCCTCAGGCCTTGCTGCTTGCCTGGGCCCCTTTGGGCCACTGTGGGCCTCAGGGGTGCTCTGCAAAGTTGAGCTGTCCTGCTCTCTCCCCAGCTTGGGTGCTGGGCTTGACCTGGGAACAGCTTCCTCTCCAAGGTGTAGATGCAGTAGGGTTACTCCCAGCAAACCTACTTTTATGGCAGGACTTGGCTTTCCCATCTTCCCCAAGGACACTGTTTGGTTTCTCTTTGCATCTCACCTCTTACAACTGGGCCCTGAGGGCAGGGAGTGGACACCACCTGGGTGAAGTTGAGTAGCGGTTACGATGCACAGACAAAGGTTTTCAAGCCTAGTGTGTCAGTTCCACATTCTCACTGCTGCAACTATTCTGAAGTGTTGGCTGCATCCTCATTCTGGGACGAGCAAACCTGAAGCACATACACAGGGAGGTTCTTTATCCCCTACCACGAGGTGGTAAATGGCCAAGGGAGTGCTTAGAGCCAGGGTGTCTTCAGCCCAGCTCCCCATCTGTCCACCCCCCAGGCCCTGATGTCCAAAATGAATGCCTTCGTAGGTGTGTGCTCTTCTAGGGGCAATATTGCGGTGCCTTAAGCTTTTCTTCTTTCTCCAGGGTTCCTTTAAATTTAATGATTAAAATTTTTAAAAAAACAGTTCTCTAGACTTCCCTAGGAGTGTTCTTAACATGTCTGAAAGGATCCAGAAGTCCCAGGAGTTCTCAGTCTGCAGGCACCCTCTGATTAGACCCCAACTTTCCTGAAGCAGTGGTATTCAAATTAATAAAGGATTTCTTACCTTGTTCTGTTGTGTTGTGACTTAGTTACTAATTTCCATAGTTTTATTTCCTATTCTTCAAATGCATTGTTGGTTATATTACTAGTTAAATTTATACTATATCGTTTATTTTAATATTTTAAAATATTTTGATTTTAATATTTATAAATAAAATTAATATTTTAAATATTATAGTATGTAATTTAATATATATTATTAGTTTAATAGATTTCTGTGGGCTGAACTTGGAAACTTACCACAGCCAATTGCATTAATTTTTTAAAAGAATTTTATTTTATATTGGAGTATAGTTGATTTACAATGTTATGTCAGTTTCAGGTGTACAGCAAAGTGATTCAGTTATGCATATACATGTATCTATTCTTTTTCAAGTTCTTTTCTCATTTAGGTTATTACAGAATATTGAGCAAAATTCCCTGTGCTATACAGGCATTATTTCTTTAGGAAAATGTGTTTTGAGCTGCTCATCCAATGTCTAGACATCTTTTGAGAACACATACTGGTTTTTGGTGGGAAACTTCTTATGTTCCAATATTGAGTTTCTGAAAATACTCTCTCTGGCACATAATTTGAGAAAAAGGTGTTTTTAAAATTATTATTATTATTTTAGCCTAAGAGTTTTAGCTCCTGCAATCGTGTGTACTACTGAAAAATGCAGGCATGAAGTTTATATCACAGGCTGGATTATTAAGAAAAACAGACTAAGAGAAATGGACATCTTTTCCTATTCTCATCCCAGGAAAGAGAGGCCAGTGGCATCGTGTGTGTCCGTGTCACACAGGGAACAGCAGAGGTAGACCCTGGGATCAGGGCTCACTGTCTTTCCCTGCCATTGGAACTACTCTGAAGTGGAATTTACACCCCAGAATTGCCCTGCAGAAGCAGGCTGGGAAACGCCCTCTGTGGGTTTAGCATGAAATTGTACCCTTGCCTGGCTTCTTCCCTGCTTGCCCTATAGTATTTTGGTTTTCTCCTGGAAGCTCTTCCTTAAGACAGTGTTTGCACACAAATCTTTGTCTTACAATCTGCTTCTGGGGAACCCAACCTTAGTCATTAGTTCTTCTTGACTCTGAGCTACAGTGGAGGGAGTGCTAGTGATTAGATCCTGCCTGCCTACTAGTCAACGTGTAGAAGAGTTCTTTTTTTTTTGCGGTACGCGGGCCTCTCACTGTTGTGGCCTCTCCCGTTGCGGAGCACAGGCTACGGACGCGTAGGCTCAGCGGCCATGGCTCACGGGCTCAGCCGCTCCGTGGCATGTGGGTTCTTCCCAGACCGGGGCACGAACCCACATCCCCTGCATCGCAGGCGGACTCTCAAACACTGCGCCACCAGGGAAGCCCTAGAAGAGTTCTTTAACTGTGACAATCTTTTGAGAAAAGTCTCCCACCCAGAGACGTTAGTGGTTTGCCTCATGGGCACTGTATTGGGTGGCCAGGACCTAGAACAAAGGCAGGTCAGGTCCCTGCTCAAGCCCTGAATAAACATTGTTCCTGGTGGCCATGGACTGACAGCCATCACAGGCAAAGGAACGAGTGATAGGAAATGTGAATGAAATTTGTAAATAATAAAGTGCTATTGAAGGGCTAAATCCTAGAGTAAGAGCTGACAAAAGAAGTAACAAACAGAGATAGAAAAACTAATAGTGAAGCACTTAACAGAGATGTCTCGTTGGGGAGCAGAGGTAGCTATTCTGTCTCCAAATCAGGAAGTTGTATGGCCAGCACTGTTCTGGTTACTCTTGCTGTGTAACAAACCACTCCAAAACTTAGTGGCTCGGAATAACGTCTTTTATTTTCTGCTTATAACTCTGCAGTTTGGGCAGGGCTCAATGGGGACCGCTTGACTCTGCTGCACGTGATGGCACTCAGGTGGCTTGATGGGCTGGAAGAGTCACTTCCAAGATGGCTCGTTCACTGGCCAGCAAAGTTGGGGTTGGCTTTCTTGTCCACATGAATCTCATCAGGGAGCAGATTGTGCTTCTTCACAGCATGGCGTCCACGTTCCAAGAGCAAGTGACCCAAGGGTCAGGAAGTGGAAACTGACACCTTCTTAAGATCTGAGCCCGGAAACTGGCAGAGCATGACTTCTGTATTTTATCAAACAGTTAACAGAGCCCAGATTCAAGTGGAGGAGTCAAAGACCCCACCTATCAATGATAGGAGAATCAACAAATTTTGCAGTCTTTTTTTTTGTGTGTGTGGTATACAGGCATCTCACTGCCGTGGCCTCTCCCGTTGCGGAGCACAGGCTCCAGATGCACAGGCTCAGCGGCCATGGCTCACGGGCCCAGCCGCTCCGCAGCATGTGGGATCTTCCTGGACTGGGACACGAACCCGTGTCCCCTGCATCGTCACGGCGGAATCTCAACCACTGCGCCACCAGGGAAGCCCTGCAGTCATGTTTTTAAACTGCCACAAACATCTTCCATCAAGTTGAGAGAGCTGGAAACCTGAGAGTCATGTTTGCCCCTTCCATATTCCTCATCCTTATATTTAATTCACCACTAAGACCTGTTGGCTTCTTTTTTTGTTTTTAGATTGTGGTAAAATACACATAGCATTGTTTTCACCTTTTTGGCTATTATGAGTAGTTCTGATATGAATATGTGTGTGTATGTTTTTGTTTGAACATCTGATTTCAATTCTTTTGGATATATATCTAGGAGTGGAATTACTGGGCCATATGGTAGTTCAATGTTTAACTTATAGAGGAACCCCCAAACTCTTTTCCATATTGGTGGCACCATCTCAAATTACCGCCAGCAATGTATGAAGGTTCCAATTTCTCCATAGCCTCACTAACACTTGTTATTTTCTGTAGTGGGTGTAAAGTTGTAACTTGTGATTTTGGTTTGTATTGCCCTAATGATTAATGATGTTGAGCGTATTTTCATGTGTCTGCTGGTTATTTGTTTATATTCTTTGGAGAAATGTCTATTCAAGTCCTTTGGTCATTTTTTAATTGAGTTGTCTTCTTGTCGTTGACCTGTAAGAGTTTGTTATATATTCTGGACACTAGACATTTCCTAGATATGATTAAAAATATTTTCTTCCCAGTCTCTGGGTTGTCTTTTTATAGCTGCCACAGGAAACTAATATATCTGGCATACAATTAATGGGTAGCAAATGTTTATTGTTGGAATAAACAAATAAAACCAGGAAGTGTTTTCCAGGCAGATCTTACAGATATTCCCGATTTTGTTCCAGACCACAGCAATAAAGAAAATATCACAATAAAGTGAGTCACATGAAGTTTTTGCTTTCCCAGTGGATAGAAAAATTATGTTTACACTATACTGTAGTATAGTGTAAGTAGTAAGTGTAGTAAGTGTGTAATAGCATTATGTCGAAAAAAATGTGCATACCTTAATTTAAAAATACCTTATTGTTAAAAAATGCTAAACATCATCTGAGCCTACAGTGAATCACAGGAGTAACATCAGAGGTCACCGATCATGACAAATATAAGAATAAGGAAAAAGTTTAAACTATTGAGAAAATTACCAAAATGTGCCACAGAGACACCAAGTGAGCAAATGCTATTGGAGAAACAGCTCCGATAGACTTGCTTGACACAGGGCTTCCACAGACCTTTAATTTGTAGAAAATACAATATCTGAGAAGTGCAGTAAAGTGAAATGCGATAAACGAGGTTTGTCTGTAATCATTTTAGAGTCACACCAAATGTTTATTTGGGCTAAAATAAATGTTTCAGGATTCTGAACCAGATCTGGGCTCAGCAAGAGAAGGAGTTATCATTATTCAGGGACTGTGCTTGTCTAGTCAGGTTAGGTTAATAACAAGTTAACTCCCAAGCAGCAGGGGTTTAATAGAAGTCTACTCCCTGCCCATGCTCCTTGTCAGCATGGGTCCATGTGATTGGGGGTGGGGTGACACTGCTCCAGAGAGTCACGTGGGGACACAGGCTAACCGTCTTGTGCACCATCTAGACCACATGGCTTCTTGAATCAGCACAGAAAGGGAAGAAAGCACAACGGGACTTCACACTGATTCTTCTAGGCTTCAATCTGGTCGTGGCCTGCATCAATCCCAGTCACAGCCCCCTGGTTATTTCTGGTCACCTGACTGCACCTAACAGGGAGGCCAAGGTGTTTAGGGTAGCATGCAGGAATTGGATGAATAGTTGGTGTCTCTGCCATGATGATGTTTGACAAGAAAGTGGCATTTTATTCTTTTATTCAACAGCTATTTATTAAGCTCCTGTGATGTGCCTAGGCATTGCACTAGGATCTGAACTAGTGCTGGACATATGTCATCTACTACCATGAAGTTTCAGAGATAAAAACCATGATTCTGAACTTCAGTTTCTCCATTTAAGTAACTATTTATCTCCGAGCAACTTTCTTAAAATCTCTGAGCCCTAGTATTCTTGTCTAAACACCCAGAGAGGGAATCTCTTCCAAGCATCACTAAAATTTTCTTATGTGAAGGCTTTCCTCCCCAGTGTTGACGCCAGTGTGCTTTTGGTGGGATTACACCCCACCCTCAGCTCCAGGGTTTGATTGATCCCAGGCAATCCTTGGAAGGCATTGCTGTGGCCAGAGTGATTGGTTCAGGATAAGTGTGTGATCTGAAGGATGCCCAGGAATTGTATTTATTTTATTTTATTATTACTTTTATTTTTTTATTCTACCTCCACAATGCTTAGGCAACATTTGGGTAGTATATATATCTAACTTTATTTATGTATTTATTTTAAAGTCTTTATTGAATTTTGTTACGACATTGCTTGTTTTCTCTTTTGGTTTTTTGGCTGTAAGGCATGTGGGATCTTAGCTCCCTGACCAGGGATCAAACCTGTACTCCCTGCAATGGAAGGTGAAGTCTTAACCACTGAACCACCAGGGAAGTCCCCAGGAATTGTCTTTAACAGTTGGAGAAAGGTGATCTCCTTGTGGGAGTGAGTGAGGAAGCCCATAGCCCTGTTTGCTATTGTCAGCCATCCTGTGAGCCTGAGGCCAGCCAGCCTTAAGTTGAAACTACATGGTGGATGATAGAATCTGGGTTCTCGGCTCCTACACTGTTGGTGGAAATGTAAGTTGGTACAGCCGCTATGGAGAACAGTATGGAAGTTCCTCAGAAAAATAAAATAGAATTACCATATGATCCAGCAATCCCACTCCTGGGCATATATCCAGACAAAACTCTAATTTGAAAAGATACACGTGCCCCTATGTTCATAGCAGCACTATTCACAATAGCTAAGACATGGAAACAACCTAAATGT
Source organism: Neophocaena asiaeorientalis asiaeorientalis (assembly GCF_003031525.2). Classification (NCBI taxonomy): domain Eukaryota; kingdom Metazoa; phylum Chordata; class Mammalia; order Artiodactyla; family Phocoenidae; genus Neophocaena; species Neophocaena asiaeorientalis. The sequence goes on along the minus strand of NW_020175435.1, from coordinate 291,586 downwards.
CCACTGACAGATGGATGGATAAAGAAGATGTGGAATATATATACAATGGAATATTCCTCAGCCATAGAAAGAATGAAATAATGCCATTTGCAGCAACATGGATGCACCTAGAGATTACCATACTAAGTCAGAAAGAGAAAGACAAATACCATATGATATCACCTATATGCGGAATCTAAAATATGACACAAACAAACGTATCTATGAGACAGAAACAGAATCATGGACATAGAGAACAGCCTTGTGGTTACCAAGAGGGAGGGAAGCCAGGGAAGGGACGGATGGGGAGTTTGGGATTAGCAGATGCAAAGTATTTACATTTAGAGGCAAACAAGGTCCTACTGTACAGCACAGGGAACTATATTCAATATCCTGTGACAAGCCATAATGGAAAAGAATATAAAAAAGAATGTATATACATGTATAACTGAGTCACTTTGCTGTACAGCAGAAATTAACACAACATTGTCAATCAACTTTACTTCAATAAACAAAAATTTAAAATAAGAAACTGGGTTCTCGGGACATCCCTGAGCCACAGACCCTTGCTGAAGTCTATACCGTCTCTGCATCTTTCAATAACATGAGCCAATAAATTTTCCTGAATGTTTGAGCAAGGCTATGTTGAGGTTTATCTTTATCATGGCTGAAGCACCCTTAACAAATCCACTCCTTCAAATACTGTTATGAGGACATTTGAGATCTTCCTGGTTCCTGGTATGATGAGTGATTTTGGACTCAAACCTGGACATTTGGGGTATTATGGTGCAAGACTCTAGATCTTATTTAAGTCTTGGGTTTCAGCAGCTACCTCTGACTCTGGTGGGTGAGCAGAGGGTGCCCCCTTGTTACTGCCTCTGCTGACACCTCCCTGGTGGGGAGGGAAGTCGGGGGGTGTCTCCTTACTGCTGCCCATGTGGTCTCCACTTACACCCTGGGGAGGTGCCCTTGTCACCACTGAGCTGCAATGAGTCCTGGATCTCCACTAGGCCTTCTCTGATACCACCTCTGTCGGTTTGCTGGGCTGCTACAACAAAGTACCATAGACTGGGTGGCTTAAACATCAGAAATTTATTTTCTTACAGTCCTGGAGGCTATAAGTCTGAGATCAAGGTGTCAGCAGGGTTAGCTTGTTCTGAGGCCTCTCTCCTTGGCTTGTAGGAGGCCACCTTCTCTTCCCTGTGTCTCTCACAGTCTTCCCTCTGTGTGTGTCTATGTCCTAATCTCCACCAGTCCTATTGGACTGGAGCCCACACCAGTGACCTCGTTTTACCTTAATCACCTCTTTAAATGCACTGTCTCCAAATGCACCGACATTCTGAGGTCCTGGGGGTTAGGACTCCTACATAGGAACTTTGCAGCATGGCAGGGGAAACCAAATTCAGCCCACAAAAACCACCTCATCAGGGAGGAGAAATTCCAGGCTCCCCCCTGTGTTTTCCACTGACACAAGCGGGGGAGACCAGAGGCTTCTTACCCCTCCTGGAGAGGTTGAAAGTCCTGGTTCCCCACGCTGGTTGAGGGGAGATGGTGGTTGGAGCATCTCACTGCAACATTTTGAGGGAGGCTGACAGCCCCTCTTGTGACCTTTGTGGTTGTGGGTGGGGTGGTGTTTGGTTGGAGTGGATGGGTTATTGCCTAAAAGTTGTTCTCTGTCTTGCTAAGCTGCCCCTTTCTTGGTCCTCTGGCTAGAGGGTAGGCTTTTGTTGGCTTTTATTGTCTGGGAGGTTGGCATATATATATAGGGCAGGGGAGATGAGACAGAGGATGGCTTTCTTCTTCCAAAGCTCAGTAAGGATAGCCCTCTCCTGCATCTACAATTCCAGCTTTCTCCGGCTTCCAATAACCGTCGCTCCCATGCCCCTCAGGGCTGCAGTTATAATGGTCCCCACTATTACTAGCCCTGGTGTGTGACACCGTCCCGTGTGTGTTTCCCTTAAATGTACCTGCAGCTTTGAATGTGACCCCTTTACTAAACTCTCTTCAGTTGCCCGGTTCAAGTTGCTCCATCAACATCTTGCCAGCACACTGACCATCACGTGACTATATTCTGGCTGAGGAGAGGTTGGCCGAATGTCATATGGCATCTCCTGTGATGTTTTCTTAAGCCGTCTCCTCTCTTCTTTGCCTCTTCTTTATTGTCCTGCCTTGGAGGTGATGCTGCCATCCATCTTGGACGCTGAGGGCAAGGGCCACGCTTAGGAAGGGAATGTCGTGGGCTGGAAGGAGCCTGCCTCCCAAGGACCTGTTGGAGAAGAAGTGATGTCAGCTGTGTGATTTTGGGTGAATTGCTTCATCTTTTTGAATCATAGTATCCTTATCTGTGAAGTGGGTCTCAGTACTAGTTGGCCCACAGGCTTACTATAAAGGTAAAATGAGATGATTTATGTATAAGGGCCAACATAGAAAATTCAAACAAACAAAAGGGGTCCCATAAATATTGTGAATTTGCCTTAAATGAAAACTCCAAACCTTCATACTCCTTCACGGAAGATGTACAGCCTATGTTTACTTTCACCAAGGGAATAATAACATCTTAGATTTGCAGTTTGCAAAGCACCTTGACATTCATTATCAGATTTAGTCCATGCAACACCTCTGAGAGGGATGAGGCAGCTTGGTATGACTATTCTTTTTTTATATTGGAAAAGGAAGAGTCACGAAGAAGGAAATGACCTGCAGAAAGATACTTACCTCACTAGTTAACTAAGGAGTGACAGAATCAGGTCTAGAATTTTGTCACTTGACCTTCACACGAGAGAAGAAGGCAATCAAAAATCCTTATTGGGAAACCTTGTTATGTTTTCTGTTTAACTTATTAAAAAATGTCCTGTTGTAAAACATCAGGCCTCAGATAACAGATTATGTCAAGGGCCAGTCTGCAAATTGTTCCCAGAGGGAAATTCTTGCCTAATCACTATGGGGGAGGAGGTGCAGTTGGAGGACTTGTTGGGACATGGAAACAATGGGTGAAGTCCTCAAACAATTTTAAAGAAATTAGGAAAAAACCCTCAGAGTCTGTCATGCTTGGTATTAAGACATCCATATGGCTGTCATTATTTTTCTTTCTAGTTGGGAACTCAAGTAGAGAATGTAGAGAAACCAGAGTATTGTAATTTGCAACTAGAAAGGAAAGTTCCAGTCTCTCATGGACAGTATGAGCCCGGCGATGCCTGTTTTCCAGACCACAGGGAGAAGCAGGCACCTGAGCTAGGCTGCCCTACAAGTAGCCCAAAGGGCTCCCTTAGAGCTGTACACTTTTAGAGGGATGCTTACCAGTCAGTTTTGGGTGGAACACTCTGATTATTTTGTGACAACTAGCTGTAGAACCTTATAGGGTGAGGGTTTTAATTGTTAAAAAAATTTTTGGACATGCCATGTGGCATGTGGGATCTTAGTTCCCCGACCAGGGATTGAACCCGAGTCCCCTGCATCGGAAGTATGGAGTCTTAACCACTGGACTGCCAGAGAATTCCCAGGGCGAGGGTTTTAGATAACACTTGGCTAGCTGTCCCCAGGGTAGCCTTTTCTTACTAAAATATCCAGAAAGCTATGGAAAAAGATGAAAACTTTTTGTGATGGAGTAGGCTCGGATGCTGAGAATGCAATGACTGAGTTAGGAGAGCTCCTTGCTAGTTATCAGGCTGGTGGGACTGACTGGAGAACCAGTCCCCAGTCTCCAGCAGGTGCGTGCTCCCAGTCACATCACTGGGTAGATGGAGCCTCTGTTCAGGGCACTGATCTGGCTGGGGCTGCAGCCAGGCCCAGCCACCAGTTATGTTTCTCTGTTCCACACTCTCTCCTACCCTCCTTGGTGACTGGTGCATACCGTCTCCACACCCCTCAGATTTCTGACTCAGTCTCCTCTTCATTTACCGAGAACACATTTACCACTACACCAATCATGAACTTGCTTTCTATGTCACAAAGGAAAAAAGAAGTTACGAGATGGTCAATCCTTCAGTTTCACGTATCAAAGCTATAAACCCATCTTTTTCTACTCCTGTCTGTTGTAAGGGTTGTTCCGCCTCCTACATAAGCTGGAAAGTTCTTAATGTTGATATAGATAAATTAATGTTTTATTTTTAAAAAAAATAAAAATTTTTTTTTGCGGTACGCGGCCCTCTCACTGTTGTGGCCTCTCCCGTTGTGGAGCACATGCTCCGGACGCGCAGGCTCAGCGGCCATGGCTCACGGGCCCAGCCACTCCGCGGCATGTGGGATCCTCCCGGACTGGGGCACGAACCCGTGTCCCCTGCATCGGCAGGCGGACTCTCAACCACTGCGCCACCAGGGAAGCCCAATCTTTTATTTTATAGAGTGTTTTCTGCCTTCTTTAAAAAAAAAAAAAAATCCTTCCTTATCAATACATATTCTTCTAAAATTTCTTCTAATAATCCTAAAATTTATTTTTTCACATTTAAATCCTTGATCCATCTTGAGTTGATTTTTACATATGTTGTGAGATAGGATTCCAATTTCATGTTTTGCTCTATGAAGTCTAGTTTTCTATCCAGTTCTTTTAACTGAATGGTCTCTGTCATCATTGGCCAGCTGTGCCATTGGTCTCTGTCATGCACCAAAGTTACACGTAAGAACGGTCAGATTCTTGGGAATTCCCTGGCAGTCAGTGGTTAGGACTTGACACTTTTACCACTGTGGCCCGGGTTCAATCCCTGGTCAGGTAACTAAGATCCCACAAACCACATGGCATGGCAAAAAAAAAAAAAGAAGGGTCAAATTCTCAAAGGAGGCAAAACTACACAATGATGGAGAAAAGACAGCCTCTTCAATAAGTGGTTCTGGGAAAACTGGACCTGTAAGAGAATGAAATTAGAGCATATAAAAGAAAGAAATGAGAACATTCTCTAACACCATGTACAAAAATGAGTTGATTGAAAAATTGCTGAAAAATAAACTCAAAGTGGATTAAAGACCTAAATGTAAGACCAGAACTATAAAACTCCTAGAGGAAAACATAGGCATAGCACACTTTGACATAAATCGCAGCATTAATTTTTGGGATCCGACTCCTAAAGTAAAGGAAATAATAGCACAAATAAACAAATGGGACTTAATAAACCTTAAAAGCTTTTTCACAGCAAAGGAAACCATCGACAAAATGAAAAGACATCCTACTGAATGTGAGAAAATATTTGCAAATGATTTGATGGTTAAGGGGTTAATATCCAACATATATATACAGCTCATACAACTCAACATGGAAAAAACAAACAACCCACCTAAAAAGTGGGCAGAAGAACTGAATAGACATTTTTCCAAAGAGGAAATGCAGATGGCAACAAGGGACATGAAATGATGCTCAACATAGCTAATCACCAGGGAAATGCAAATCAAAACCACAATGAGATACCACCTCACACCTGTCAGAATGGCTATCATCAAAAAGGCAAGCAACAAATGCGAGGATGTAGAGAAAAGGGAACACTCATACACTGTTGGTAGGAATGTAAATTGGTGCAGCCACTGTGGAAAACAGTATGGAGGTTTCTCAAAAAACCAAAAGTAAAACTACTATATGATCCAGCAATTCCACTCCTGGGTATATATCTAAAAAAACCAAAAACACTAGTTTCAAAAAATATATGTACCCTAATGTTCCTAGCAGCATTATTTACGATTGCCAAGATATGGAAGCAGCCAAAGTGTCCATCAACAGATGAATGGATAAAGAAGGTGTGAGCGTGAGATATGTGTGTATATATATATATATATATATATACACACACACACACACACACACAAAATGGAATACTACTCAGCCATATAAAGAATGAAATTTTGCCATTTGTAGCAACACAGATGGACTTGGAGGGCATTGTGCTAAGTGAAATAATTCAGACAGAGAAAGACAAATACTGTATGCTATCACTTATATGTGGAATCTAAAAAATGCAAAAAACTAGTGCTTGTAACAAAAAAGAAGCAGAATCCTAGATGCAGGGAACAAACTAGTGGTTACCTGTGTGGGGGAGGGGCAATATAGGAATGGGGGAGTGAGGGGTACAAACTATTGGGTGTAAGATAGGCTACAAGGACGTATTTATTGTACAACACAGGGAATATAGTGAATATTTTGTAATAACTGTAAACGGAGTGTAACCTCTAAAAACTGTATAAAAAAATAAAAAGAATCACACAAACACAAAGGATGTTCAGATTCTGGGCTCTCCATTTAGTTTGCTGGTAATATTTTCTATCCCTCAACCAGTTCCATATAATCGTTATTACCATAACTTTAAAATAATCCCTCCATCTTGCTTTTCTACAGAAATGCTTTTGCAATTTTTTCTCCATTTGCCCTTCAGAATTAAATGATCAATAAAAACTATATTTTCAAGGAAACAAAAATCTATTAGAATTTTGATTGGAATTGACATGAATATATAAGTCACTTTATGGAGCATTGACACATTTATAATATTAATCTTACTATTCATGAACAAAATATATTTCTCCATTAATTCACATCTTTTAAAATGTCTCAATAAATTTGCTTAATTTTCCCCATGGAGTTCCTGCATGTCTTCTGTTAGATTTAATGGGTATCCACCTTCTCTGATGTTCTTAAAAATGTGGTATTTTTACAAAAAAAGGTTTTCTAATGAGATATAGAATGAAATTAACTATTTTTTTAAAGCTTTGCTTATCAGCTGGTGCCTGACTTACATCCTCCCCTATGTGACAGAGGATGTCACAAGCCTGCATCTGACATTTATTTATTTATTTATTTTTGCTGTGTTGGGTCTTCATTTCTGTGTGAGGGCTTTCTCTAGTTGTGGCAAGTGGGGGCCACTCTTCATCACAGTGCATGGGCCTCTCACTATCGTGGCCTCTCTTGTTGCGGAGCACAGGCTCCAGATGCGCAGGCTCAGTAGTTGCGGCTCACAGGCTTAGTTGCTCCGCAGCATGTGGGATCCTCCCAGACCAGGGCTCAAACCCGTGTCCCCTGCATTAGCAGGCAGATTCTCAACCACTGTGCCACCAGGGAAGCCCTGAAATTAACTTTTTAACATTAATTTCATAGCCAGTCAGCTTGCCAAGTAACCTTTTATCTCTAGTAATTTACCTGTGAATTCTATTAGTTATCTATGAAAATGGTCATATCAGATGCAAATGGTTTTGGTTTTATTTTCTTCTTTCTAATTTATGCTCCTATTTATTCTCTTGCCTCATTGCACTGACTAAGACATCTAATAAAGTATTCAATAGAAATAGTGATAGTGGGTACATGTGTCCTGTTTTTTATTTGAAAACGAATACTTCTAAGGTTTATCTTCTTAAGATGATGTAAATTTCTGTAGTTAAAAAAAGTTCATCGGAAATAGAGGAAAAGTAGAGAGAGAAGACAGGAGGTGAGGAGAGGAGAGGAGAGAGATTTATTTTTTAAAAAAATTGGTAGTGGGATTATGGAGTCTTGGTAAATGCAAATTCAGCTTGGCCGGCTGGGGGCTGGAGACCCAGGGAAGAGCTGCGTTTAGAGTCCAAAACTGTCTGCTGTCAGAAGTTTGTCTTGCTCAGAGGAGCCATATGGCTGACAAGGTTTGATGCTCCGGCCGGGTGTCAGGACTGTGCCTCTGAGGTGGGAGACCCGAGTTCAGGACATTGGTCCACCAGAGACCTCCCAGCTCCATGTTATATCAAACAGAGAAAGCTCTTCCAGAGATCTCCATCTCAACGCTAAGACCCAGCTCCACTCAACAACCAGCAAGCTACAGTGCTGGACACCCTATGTCAAACAGCTAGCAAGATAGGAACACAAACCCACCTATTAGCAGAGGGGATGCCTAAATACATAATAAGGTCACAGACACCCCAAAACACACCACCGGACGCAGTCCTGCCCACCAGAAAAACAAGATACAGCCTCATCCACCAGAACACAGGCACCAGTCCCCTCCACCAGGAAGCCTACACAACCCGCTGAACCAACCTTAGCCACTGGGGACAGACACCAAAAACAATGTTCTTTTTGTTGCAATGGTAAATAGGAGTATTTCCTGAATTTCCTGAATTTCCACCAAAAGACATAGACTGGATGAATGGATACAAAAACAAGACCCGTATATATGCTGGTTATGAGAGACTCACTTCAGACCTAGGGACACATACAGACTGAAAGTTAGAGGATGGAAAAAGATATTCCATGCAAATGGAAATCAAAAGAAAGCTGGAGAAGCAATTGTCATATCAGACAAAATAGACTTTAAAATAAGACTATTACAAGAGACAAAGAAGGACACTACATAATGATCAAGGGATCAATCCAAGAAGATAGAACAATTGTGAATATTTAAGCACCCAACATAGGAACATTTCAATACATAAGGTAAATGCTAACAGCCAGAAAAGGGGAAATCGACAGTAGCACAATCATAGTAGAGGACTTTAACACCCTGCTTTCACCAATGGACAGATCATTCAAAATGAAAATAGATAGGGAAACACAAGCTTTAAGTGACACATTAAACAAGATGGACTTAATTGATATTTATAGCACATTCCATCCAAAAACAACAGAATACATTTTCTTCTCACGTGCTCATGGAACATTCTCTAGGATAGATCATATCTTGGGTCACAAATCAAGCCTTGGTAAATTTAAGAAAATTGAAATCATATCAAGTATCTTTTCTGACCAAAATGCTATGAAACTGGATATCAATTACAGGAAGAAATCTGTAAAAAATACAAACACATGGAGACAAAACCATACACTATTTAAAAACCAAGAGATCACTGAAGAGATCGAAAAAGAAATAAAGAAAATACCTAGAAACAAATGACAATGAAAACACGATGACCCAAAACCTATGAGATGCAGCAAAAACAGTTCTAAGAGGGAAGCAATACAATCCTACCTCAAGAAACAAGAAACATCTCAACTAAATAACCTAAAATTACACCTAAAGCAATTGCAGAAAGAAGAAAAAAAAAACCCCAAAGCTAGCAGAAGGAAAGAAATCATAAAGATCAGATCAGAAATAAATGAAAAAGAAATGAGGGAAACAATAGCAAAGATCAATAAAACTAAAAGCTGCTTCTTTGAGAAGATAAAAAAAATGGATAAACCATTAGCTAGACTCATCAAGAACAAAAGGAAGAAGACTCAAATCAATAGAATTAGAAATGAAAAAGAAGTAACATCTGACACTGCAGAAATACAAAGGATCATGAGAGATTATTACAAGCAAATATATGCCAATAAAATGGGCAACCTGGAAGAAATGGACAAATTCTTAGAAAAGCACAACCTTCTGAGACTGAACCAGGAAGAAATAGAAAATGTAAACAGACAAATCACAAGCACTGAAATTGAAACTGTGATTAAAAATCTTCCAACAAACAAAAGCCCAGGAAAAGATGGCTTCACAGGCGAATTTTATCAATTAGAGAAGAGCTAACACCTATCATTCTCAAACTCTACTAAAATATAGCAGAGGGAGGAACACTTCCAAACTCATTCTATGAGGCCACCATCACCCTGATACCAAATAAAATGGATTAAAGACCTAAATGTAAGACCGGGCACTATAAAACTCTTAGAGGAAAACATAGGAAGAACACTCTTTGACATAAATCACAACAAGGTCTTTTTATGACCCACCTCCTAGAGAAATAAAAAAAATATATACAAATGGGACCCAATGAAACTTAAAAGCTTATGCACAGCAAAGGAAACTATAAACAAGATGCAAAGACAACCTTCAGAATGGGGGAAAATATTTGCAAACAAATCAGCGGATAAAGGATTAATCTCCAAAATATATAAATAGCTCATGTAGCTCAATATTCAAAAAAAACAAACAACCCTATCAAAAAATGGACAGAAGACCTAAACAGACATTTCTCCAAGAAGATATACAGATTGCCAACAAACACATGAAAGGATGCTGAACATCACTAATCATTAGCGAACTGCAAATCAAAACTACAATGAGGTATCACCTCACACCAGTCAGAATGGGCATCATCAAAACATCTACAAACAATAAATACTGGAGAATACTGTAGTGCTGTTTACGATAGCCAGGACATGGAAGCAACCTAAATGTCCATCAACAGAGGAATGGATAAAGAAAACATGGCATATATATACAATAGAATATTACTCAGCATAAAAAGGAATGAAATTGAATTATTTGTAATGAGGCAGATGGACTTAGAGTCTGTCATACAAAGTGAAGTAAGTCAGAAAGAGAAAAACAAATACTGTATGCTAAAACAAATATATGGAAACTAAAAAAAAAAAAAAAAAAAAAAACCTTCTGAAGAACCCAGGGGAAGGAAAGGAATAAAGACACAGATGTAGAGAAATGGACCTGAGGACACCGGGAGGGGGAAGGGTAAGCTGGGACGAAGTGAGAGAGTGGCATGGACTTATATATACTACCAAATATAAAATAACTAGCTAGTGGGAAGCAGCCACATAGCACAGGGAGATCAGCTCGGTGCTTTTTGACCACCTAGAGGGGTGGGATAGGGATGGTGGGAGGGAGGGAGACACAAGAGGGAAGAGATATGGGGATATATGTATATGTATAGCTGATTCACTTTTTTATAAAGCAGAAACTCTCACACCATTGTAAAGCAATTATCCTCCAATAAAGATGTTAAAAAAAAAGTTCCTCTTTTTTTCCCATGAAGTCACATTGTAATGTATCAAATGCTTTTTCTACATCTCCTGGAATGATCAGACAGTTTTTCTCTCTTAATGTGGTGAATTACAAACATTTCCTGATGTGAAACTATCCTTTTATACCTGGTAGGGTAGATTGCACAGATGGCCATAATTCTTCACTTCTCCATGTATACATGACCTTCGCAGTGTTACGTTACAGCTCCTCCCATGAACAGGTGGAATTCATTCTCCCATCTTTGAATCTGGGCAGGTGTTGTGGCTTGCTTTGGTCAATCGAAAGCAGTGGAAGTGACTGTATGCCAGTTCCAAGCCTAAGCCTCTATCAGCCTTGCAGCTTCCAGTCCAACTTCCTCTCTTGGAACCCTGCTCCTACCGTATGAATAAGCCTGGACTAGACAACTGTATGATGAAAGACACGTGGCCCAGTCATCTTATCACCCCAGCAGCCAGCCAGCCAATCACAAGATACGTGAGTGAGGATATCCTAGATCATCTGGCGTCCAACAAACATCCCAGTTTATAACAGACACACAAGTGATTCTGCATGAGGTTAGCCAAGGCTGGCCTAGATCAGCATCACTGCCAACTGACCAAAGATCCATAAACAATGCCTATCGTTGTAAGCTACTGAGAGTTGTTATAGCGATAGATAACTGATATACCTAGAATAAACTTGCAATTTGGTCATGGTGCATTACCTTATTTAAATATTATTATATTTGACTTGATTTTTTTCAATATTCATGAATGAAATGAGTTGGTAATTTTTCTTTCTTTTTATGCCTTAAGTTGCCTTTTAGAATAATATAGGAGGATATTTCCTCTCTTTTATTTTTGGGGGAGAGTTAGTGTAAGATTAGGATGACTAGTTTCTTGAAAGTTCATTTGGAAAAGCATGTAGATTTTTTGTTTTATTTGGGGAAGATTTTATACTGTTCTTCCGATTGCTTTAATAGTTATAAGTCTATTCTTTAAAAAATTACTTAAGTCAGATTTGATGTCATATTTTTCTAGGAATTTGTTCAACTTAACCTAAGTTTTAAAATTTCTGGCATATGACTATTGATGGTATCTTCTATTATCTTGTAAAATTCTATTTTATCTCTAGCTTTTAAAATTATTTACCTGAGTTTTCCGTTTTTCTTGATTAGTCTTTTCAGAGCATTGCCTACTGTATTATTTATTTTTGTAATAACCAACTTTTAACTATATTGATATACTCCATTTTAATTCTTGTTATGTATTTCTTTGGAATCAATATTTCATTGGTTCCAAAGAAATACATTTCCCTTGAACTACCTGCTTTTGTTGCAGCTCATAAATTTTTATATGTAGTATTCATTATTACCCAGTTTTATTATTTTAAAACTTCCAATATGATTTATTCTTTAATTCATGATTTAAGTAACAGTGTTTTAACAATTATTCAAATAGAGTTTTATAAAAAAAATAAATTTATTTATTTTATTTTAGTATATATTTTTGGCTGCATTTGGTCTTCGTTGCTGCGCAGGGGCTTTCTCTAGTTGCGGTGAGCAGGGGCTACTTTTCGTTGCAGTGCACAGGCTTCTCATTGCGGTGGCTTCTCTTGTTGCAGAGCATGGGCTCTAGGCGTGTGGGCTTCAGTAGTTGTGGCACGTGGGCTCAGTAGCTGTGGTTCGCGGGCTCTAGAGTGCAGGCTCAGTAGTTGTGGTGCATGGGCTTAGTTGCTCCACGGCATGTGGAATCTTCCCAGACCAGGGCTTGAACCCATGTTCCCTGCATTGGCAGGCGGATTTTTAACCACTGCACACCAGGGAAGCCCTCAAATAGAGTTTTAAATTGATATCTTTGTTGTGAACTTCTAACATAATTTTCCTGTGTCCCAAGAATATGGTCTGAGAAACTATTCCCTGAAATTTGCTGGGGTTTCTTTATGGGCTGGCACATGATTTATTTGATAAATATTCTATGTGTGCATGATAAGTGTGTGTACTCTCATTAGTATCCATGTATGTCTATAAGGGAAGTTCATTCATTGTGTTGTTGGGCTCCTCTAAATCTGCTGATTTTGTTCCTGACCAATCAATCATTAAGGAGTATATGGTGAAATGGTGGTGGATTTTTCCATTTCTTTATGAAGTTCTGTTAAGTTTTGCCTCATATATTGTCAGGCACTTTTATTAGATGTTAACACATTTAGAATGACTAGATTTTCTTGGTGAATCGAAACTTTCATCATTATGTAGTGACCCTCTCTTTCCCTGATTATTCTTTTGGTTTTAGGTCTATTTTGTCTGATATGAGTTCCTAAAGAAAAGAACTCAGGACTACAAGACCTAAAAAATGGCTAGCTAGTTCCAGTTTTAATATCTCATTTGTTCTTTCTACTTTGCTAGAGGATTGGAAGTGATAAGGACAATAGAATATTTGAGAAAAGAACAAAGCTTTGCATAATTTACAAATAACTGTCCCTGTAAAATGTATTCTCTATCCCTAGATGGATAAGAGGGAAGGTCCAAAGTAGGTTCCACAAAAGTAATAGTATTTAGGCTACAGTAAATGCTATGTTTGTATCAGAGAAACGCTTCAGCCTACCCACAAAATAAACATACTATTACTATTACACATACATAACCTGTAGAAGAAGGCAACTGTATAAAATCCATTTGGAGATTGTCAAAGTATCCCTTAGGACATGGTTCCAGTCCCTACCCTACCTTTACAGTTTTCCCCCAGTGTTGGTTACAGATGAAGCATGAGTTGGGCATGTCTTGTAATAGTCTAGAAAAGTTTCTCTACTAGTGACTGTTTAATGTTGTGGTCAATTTGTTCATACTGTGCTGAGCTGTTTCACAGTATATTTTAGCAACTATACATTTGAGATTATCTGGTGTTGCCATTCTGCTCTCCTGGCTTCATCAGACCTTATCCTATGGATCTTAATATCCAATTATTCGTCGTGTTTATTTTCAGAGTTGGTAGCTAAATTTTGTGCATTTATTATGAGATTCTTGAACTTCTCCATGGATATTTATTCATTTTTTTCTACAAGAGATTCTTGCATAAGGATGATTATTAGAGCAGCTTGCTTAGCATGTTGATCTGCTAAAGCATTTATTCTAACTTCTGTAGAATCTCACTTACTTAAAATTAAAAAAAATTATATTTAATTTCTTGGCTGCTTTGGGTCTTTGTTGCTGCACACGGGCTTTCCCTAGTTGCAGAGAGTGAGGGCTACTCTTCGTTGCGGTGCACGGGCTTCTCTTGTTGCAGAGCATGGGCTCTAGGCTCGAGGGCTTCAGTAGTTGTGGCACACAGGCTCATTAGTTGTGGCACGCGGGATTAGTTGCTCCTCTGCAGGTGGGATCTTCCCGGACCAGGGTTCAAACCCATGTCCCCTGCATTGGAGGCAGATTCTTAACCACTGTGCCACAAGGGAAGTCCACTTACTTTCATAAGAATAATTTCCTTGGGTAGCATTAAGACATCAAGTAGTCTATGTATTTGTTGTCCACTGTTTTTACGACAGTACTTGAGGAGGTCAAGAAATAGCTTTGCTTCTGTATTAGTTCAAAATCATTAACTACTCCAAAAACATGTCAGCTATCATTGAATATATTTACCCTTTTATTTTTAGTAATAAAAGTGAATTTAGCTATGTCCTTGAAAAAGCTGTATTTTTGACAACCTATGCAGACTTGGCATTTAGTAAGGGATTGTATTTTTTAAGAAAATTTGTGATAGCTGTTGTATAACCAGACTGATATTGTCCTTTTTCTTTTTTTTTTTTTTTGTGGTAAAAAGCACAAAGCACAAAATATACCATTTTAACCATTTTAAAGTGTAAAGTTCTGTGGCATTAAGTATATTCACATTGTGCATCACATCACCACCATCCATGTCCAGAGCTCTTTTCATTTTTTAAATCATTTTAACCATTTTTTAAATTTGAATTTTATTTATTTTTATACAGCAGGTTCTTATTAGTTACCTATTTTATACATATTAGCGTATATATGTCAAACCCAATCTCCCAATTAATCCCCCCACACCCCACTTTTCTCCCTTAGTGTCCATACATTTATTCTCTACATCTGTGTATCTATTTCTGCCTTGCAAGCCATTTGCAAGGTACCATCTGTACCACTTTTCTAGATTCCATATATTTGTGTTAATATATGATATTTGTTTTTCTCTTTCTGACTTACTTCACTCTGTATGACAGTCTCTACAAATGACCCAATTTTGTTCTTTTTTATGGCTGAGTAATATTCCATTGTATATATGTACCACATCTTCTTTATCCACTCATCTGTTGATGGATATTTAGATTGTTTCCGTGTTCTGGATATTGTAAATAGTGCTGCAGTGAACATTGGGGTGCATGTGTGTTTTTGAATTATGGTTTTCTCTGGGTATATGCCCAAGAGTGGGATTGCTGGGTTATATGGTGGTTCTATTTTTAGTTTTTTAAGGAACCTCCATACTGTTCTCCATAGTGGTTGTATCAATTTACATTCCCACAAAGAGTGCTATAGGGTTCCTTTTTCCCCACACCTTCTCCAGCATTTGTTGTTTGTAGATTTTCTGATGATGGCCATTCTGACTGGAGTGAGGTGACACCTCATTGTAGTTTTGATTTGCAGTTCGTTAATGGTTAGTGATGTTGAGCATCCTTTCATGTGTTTGTTGGCAATCTGTATATCTTCTTTGGAGAAATGTTTATTTAGGTCTTCTGTCCATTTTTTGATTGGGTTGTTAGTTTTTGTTTTAATATTGAGCTACATGAGCTGTTTATATATTTTGGAGATTAATCCTTTGTCCATTGATTCATTTGCAAATATTTTCTCCCATTCTGAGAGTTGTCTTTTGGTCTTGTTTATAGTTTCCTTTGCTGTGCAAAAGCTTTTAAGTTTCATTGGATCCCATTTGTATATTTTTGTTTTAATTTCTCCAGGAGGTGGTTCAAAAAAAGATCTTGTTGTGATTTATGTCAAAGAGTGTTCTTCCTATGTTTTCCTCTAAGAGTTTTATACTGTCCGGTGTTACATTTAGGTCTTTAATCCATTTTGAGTTTATTTTTGTGTTATGGTGTTAGGGAGTGTTCTAATTTCATTCTATTACATGTAGCTGTCCAATCTTCCCAGCACCACTTATTGAAGAGACTGTCTAGAACTCTTTTCATTTTGCAGAACTGAAACTCTATACCCATTAAACAACAACTTTCCTTTCCCCCTCCCTTCAGCTCCTGGAAACCACCATTCTACTTCCTGTCTCTGAATCTGACTACTCTCCGAGCCTCGTAAAAGTGGAATCATACAGTGTTTGTCCTTTTGTGACTGGCTTATTTCACTTAGCGTAATATATTCAATGTTTATTCATGTTGAAGCATGTGTCAGAATTTCCTTCCTTTTTAAGGCTGAATAATAGTCATTATCAATATATATATCACACTTTGTTTATCCATTCGCGGGCTGATGGACACTTGGGTTGCTTGCACTTTTTCTCTATTGCGAATAATGCTGCTATGAACATGGGTGTACACCTTTTTGTTTTTAAGATAAGGCTAATCAACAAACAATAATAAGTCAGGATTGGGTATGGGGATGCCTACAGTATGTGTTATGGGCATGGACAATTCTTTTTTTTTTAAATTTCATTTTATTTATTTTTTGGCTGCGTTTGGTCTTCGTTGCTGTGCAAGGACTTTCTCTAGTTGCGGTGAGCAGGGGCTACTCTTTGTTACGGTGCATATAGGCTTCCCATTGCGGTGGCTTCCCTTTTTGCTGAGCATGGGCTCTAGATGAGTGGGCTTCAGTAGTTGCAGTGCATGGGCTCAGTAGTTACGGCACATGGGCTCTAGGGCACGTGAGCTTCAGTAGTTGTTGCTCGCGGGATCTAGAGTGTAGGCTCAGTAGTTGTGGCTTAGTTGCTCCATGGCATGTGGGATCTTCCCGGACCAAGGATTGAACCCGTGTCCCCTGCATTGGCAGACAGATTCGTAACCACTGTGCCACAAGGGAAGTCCTGAGGGCATGGACAATTCTTGAATGTCAGAAATACAATGATAACATTTTCCTTCATGGGGTAAGGGTAATAAAGTTGCTGGATTGAGAGTGTCAGAATGGTGTATGGTAATAAGAGAAGGGAGAAAGTAACACTATTTTATTATTGACTAGAAGAAGAATATTGGTGTTTCCAATTAGCCATGGGGATTGTTCTGCATGTGGTACCATTAGGTTTAAAGGCAATCCAAGGACAAGATCTGAAGTGCTTTGTTTAATTTAGCTGAGGGTACAATTGCTCTGATGCAAAGAGGATAATCTGTGGCTACTGGACCAAGGGATAGGCTACAATAAGCACAGGGTCTTTGATGTGTGAAATGTCTTTCAGTTAATATCCCTAGAGCACTGCCTAATCTTTCAAGCACAAACAAAAAGTGAGGTTTATGATAATTTGGGAGATCTGGCTTAGATGGTTGTTAAAGGGGTATTTCAAATCACTGAAGACCTTTTTAGGTTTTTTTTGTTGTTGTTGTTCCTTTGAGGTTTCTGAGATATTTGACTCTGTCAAATAATATACAGCCTTGATATTACAGAAGAATGTTATGTCCATTC
Source organism: Neophocaena asiaeorientalis asiaeorientalis (assembly GCF_003031525.2). NCBI lineage: Eukaryota > Metazoa > Chordata > Mammalia > Artiodactyla > Phocoenidae > Neophocaena > Neophocaena asiaeorientalis. The sequence continues at coordinate 274,324 of NW_020175435.1, read as the reverse complement.
TCTACAAAATCCAGTGAATACCAGAAATCTTCTCTTGTCTTTTAGTGGTTGATGTTGGGTAATTCTGGATAATTTATAATCTCCCCTTAGTTTGTGCTTTTCCTGCAGCTAATAGGTCATGGTCTAGACCATATCCACTTTTTTCAGAAATGGAGTTTCTCCCTCACAGCCCAGTTTCCTGTTTCAGCTAGCTCCATGAGCTAGAGTCGGTTTTAGAATTTTCAAGATTAATGGAACGTAAGAAGTGGTCAGCTACATATTGGATCTGAATGGATCCACAAGGAAACAGTATATCCTTAACATCTTTCAAGACTTGAGAAATGTAGGATGGAGCTTTGGTGAATCCCTCGGGCATACTATCCAGAACTGTTGATTTTCTGAGGTGAAGGCAAATACATGTTGGCTATCATCAACTGGGATACTAAAGAAAGCTGACCTAGAGTCTGTCATACAGAGTGAGGTAAGTCAGAAAGAGAAAAACAAATACCGTATGCTAACACATATATATGGAATCTAAGGGGAAAAAAAAAGGTCATGAAGAACCTAGGGGTAAGACGGGAATAAAGCCACAGACCTACTAGAGAATGGACTTGAGGATATGGGGAGGGGGAAGGGTAAGCTGGGACAAAGTGAGAGAGTGGCATGGACATATATACACTACCAAACGTAAGGTAGATAGCTAGTGGGAAGCAGCCGCATGGCACAGGGAGATCAGCTTGGTGCTTTATGACCACCTAGATGGATGGGATAGGGAGGGTGGGAGGGAGGGAGATGCAAGAGGGAAGAGATATGGGAACATATGTATATGTATAACTGATTCACTTTGTTATAAAGCAGAAACTAACACACCATTGTAAAGCAATTATACTCCAATAAAGATGGTAAAAAAAAAAAAAAGAAAGAGGAGGATAAATCTATTACAGAACAGTATTTGGCTTCAGGTGGGACCAAGGAAAGTGGGGAATTTGGGTTAGCTACTGTTGGGAAAGAAGCTTACTTTAACTGCTTTCAGACCTTAGACAAATCTGTCCTCAATGCTGAGGCTTTTAAACAGGTGAAACAGGTATGCAGGGACTAGCACGAAGGACACTAATCCTCTTTCTATTAAGCTAGTTGTAATTGGCCTAAGTCCTTCTTTGAATTTGGTTTTAATAGAGTATTGAGGAAGTCTAGGTAAAGATGTAGAAGAATCAATCTGAACTCTTATGGCTCCGCTCCAATTAGTTTGCATAGGTTTGTAGAGTCTTTGGCCTTTAGGGATTCTGAGGCCCTGGCTAATTTTCAGTTGTTTCTTGAATCACACATAGTATAAGTGTTTTAATATGCATATCAACTATAATTTCTGTGTATTGCAGAAGGATCATACACAAGAGGATCCCAGATTCCAGTCTGGACCCACTGAATTAGAAATCAGAAATTTGGAAGGTGGAGCCCAGCAACCTGTGGGTTATTTTATTTTATTTTTATTGTGGCAACAGATACCTAATACTTATCATTTTAACCATTGGTAAGTGTGCGATTCAGTGGCATCAGAAACATTCACAGTGTTGTGTAACCATCACCATTAGGTATACCCAAAACTTTTTCATCATCCCCAACAAAACTCTGTACCCATTAAACAATAACTTTCCCCTTCTTTCCTGCTCTCTCTTCCCAGCCCCTGGTAACCTCTATTCTACTTTCAGGTACTACAAATTCATGTGTTCTAGGTAGTTCATACATATGGAATCATGCAATATTTGTCCTTCTGTGTGGGACTTACTGTCAAGCATAATGTTCTCGAGACCCATCCATGTTGTATTGTTGCATATTTCAGAATCTCATTCCTTCTTATGGCTGAATAATAAGCAGCCTGTGTTTTCACAAGCCCTCTAGGTGGTCCTGATACTCACTCAAACTCACTGAAACTGGAGTTTGAGACCCACTGACCTGGAGCAGTGGTTCTCAGAGTTTATGTACATCTGAATCACTTGGGAATCTTCTTAAAGTGCAGGTTCTGAGCTTCCCTGGTGGCGCAGTGGTTGAGAGTCTGCCTGTCAATGCAGGGGACT
>NW_020175435.1:144175-272161 GCF_003031525.2 Neophocaena asiaeorientalis asiaeorientalis | reverse complement strand
GTACTGAAAAAAAAAAAAAAAAAATGCAGGTTCTGATCCATTAACTGACTTATTAGCTGATTCATTAGTGGGGCCCAAGATTCTGCATTTCTAACAAGCTCTGAGTGGGTAAGATTGAGAAGCACTGTCTTAAGGCATCACAGCTGTGCCCAGCTCACCCTGAAATGACAGGAGTAGGGAGGGCTCTCATTATCCAGTGGAGTGAGAGGGAGGGTGGGGTCTGTTTCTGCCCTCTTGACCAGAAGACATGGACCTTGAGACCCTCATGTTCTCTGACTCGACCTTTCTGGGCTGGGAGTCTGTCATGAGCCTCGCTGGGCCCTTGGATTGGGAAGGGCTGGAACCAGGGGACTTTTTAGGGAGCTCAGTGCTAACGATTACACTATAAATGATAACCTGATCCATCTTTAGTCACTGCCTTGAGGCTTCCTGCCCACTTCTATGGTATGAGTCTGGGAAATAGCCTGGCAGCGCTGGCAGGAAGGGGGTGAGGTGAGGCTGGCTGAGTCCTGGGGTGTCAGGGCAGAGGGTGGGCTCCAGCAGGCCTCGGGACAGGCTGGGGAGGCCCAGGGTCATCACACCAGGGGCCGCTGAGCCAGGCAGGAGGGTCAGCACTTCTGTCTTCCTTCCTGATTGATTAAATCTGACTTGGCACAGGGTTGCAGGGAGGGAGGCAAGAGACTCCAGGACCACTGTTTTCATTGAAGTGATGCCAGATTTGTATTTTCAAAACAGCAATAATTGCTTCTGAGCGAATCTAACCACAGAAGATCCTCAACCCAGTACCGTTCAACCTAAGGATATTCCCACAGAAGAAATTACCACGTACCTCCACAAGCTGTTCCAGTCTGACCCCCTCAGATGATGCAAGCTGTCACTAGTGTGTGTGCTTAGACTAGAAAACAAAGCTAGTCTAGACCGTTCTTTTAGAGCCTTATCTGTTTTGTAAGTAGTGCTGCACGGAGAGAAAAGGAGTAGAATGCACAATAAGGTAATTACGGCTCACTCACGTGATGAAATACTTTGGAGCCATTGAAACTGTTGTTTGAAAGAATTTTAATGACATTGCAAGTGTGGTCATGATTAAAAAGGGGGGAAAGGCTCAAATAACACATCTATGTGTGTGTGTGTGTGTGTGTGTGTGTGTGTGTATGTATTCTATGTAAAAATTTTAAACAATACATATATATAAAGAAAAAACCCTAAAAATATCAATGGTTATCACTGAGTGGTAGGAGAGTCGTGGTTTTTAATTTTCCTATTTATCATGTTTGTATTTTCTACATCTTTTATAATGAGCATATTACATTTACTAACAAAAAGGAATTTAAAACTATATGGTAGGGATGACCAAGAATCAAAAGGTACACATTTGAATCTATTTTTAATCTTAGAAAACAACAGAGAGTGTTTTAGAGCTTGGTAATATTTTAAATATTCAACTGTTACCCAAACCCTCCAAAATCCCACCCCCCTCCAAAATCAGAGAGAAAACCACGACCTGTGACAAAGCCTCCGAAGGCCCACCCTGATTTCGTTCCCATGGCTCTGACATCCTCTCCTACACTGCAGTCTTTTCCTTGTTCCAGCCTCCTTGATCGTCATCAAGCCCAGGCACTCTCTGGCCCCAGGGCCTTAGCACTGGCTATGTCCTCTGCCTCCCCACTGATGTCTGCTGAGCTTTGCACCTTCACTTCCTTCTGACCTTTCCTCCAGACTACCTTCTCAGTGAAAACTTTCCTGGAGACACTACTTAAGGTCCCAACTCCTGTAACATTTTATCCCCCACCCCCTTCCACCACCGCTTTTAACATTCTACATATTTTATTTCTCTATTTTTTTATGGTCTTTCCCATCCATTATAATGGAAGCCCCACTAGGCCAGAGACTTTTCTCTATTTTTTCACTCCAATAGTTCCAGCTTCTAGACGAATACCTGGCTCTTGAAAATCAGTTGTTGAATGAATAAATGTCAAAACACCAAAGCTCTATTTTTTGACCTACAAAATCATAAAGGGTAGACAGCTTGTAAATATGTCTCAACTCTACTGACAAATTAAATCGAAACCATTCACAACCGAGACACTTACTGCCACTTAATCATGGCATCCCATAGTAGCTTCTGTTATTTCAGGGGTTATAGATATAATTTTCAGGAAATCTGAATATACACAATGGTGCCAGGAATATCATTTTACTTGGTGAGTATGCTCAAAAGAAAAGGCAGCTTAGGTCTGGAATGGCATTGCGACTTAAAAGTCAGGTGTTGCATAATAACTTGCTGGAAACTGGTTTAGAGAAAGCCACAAATTTCAGTAAAGTATTGATCCATTTAACATGGATTCCTTAAGCATTGATTATGCAATGAGACCTGGGTACACACAGTGAACAAGACATCACTCCTCTCTGGATGCAGCTTACAGTCTAGTAGGGGATACAGATAAGTAAACAATAATAATACAATGAGATATTATGGAAGCACAGAGGAAGGACAGCTAAGGAGACTTGGGATGGGAGGGTTGGGGTAGATTTCCTGATGGAAGTAACATTACAGCAGGATAAACAAGAGCATATCAGGGAGAAGGGCTTGGGTTGCACAAGTGGGGGTGGAGAACGGGCTGGGAAAGCGTGTTCCAGGAAGGGGCTGGAGGCACCAGGAGTCAGTGTTCCTCCAAGGAGCTGGTGAGCTCAGTGCGGTTTGAGTGAGGGCTGTGACTACATGTGCATCCTGAAATCAGTCACCTCTCGTCAGCTCCACAACCCTCACCCCAATATGCAAGCCACCGCCATCTCTCACCTGGACCACTGTACCACCTTTCGAACTGGACACCCTGCTTCTGCTCTGTGTCCTAGTAATGCTGAGGAGAGAAGCAGCCCCTGGCAGGCGAGAGCTGGTCTGGCCCTCACAGCTGGACCACATGTCCTTCTGTCCAACACAAACACATCATAGAGCCCCAACTTCAGGCCAGGCCACACTGTGACCCTCATAGATGAAGACAAAAACAAGGCTACTCTGTAATCATGTCTGAACAGAGACACCACCATAAACAATGTGCAAACCACAAAAATGACAAATGAGCCTTCCATCCTGGTTCATATGAGTTACTGCAGCTTACAATCTGGTAGGGAATACTTCTTTACCAATCCTTTTTTCTTCGCTTTATTCCTCTCACCTTCAAAGTAAGATTTGTGAAGAAATTCAGCTGCAGAATCCCCCCAGGCTTCCTGGCAACATCGAACTCAGAGCAAACTCCACTTCCTTGAACCTTCTCTAGAATCGTCTACTGCAAGTCCAGAGCCCATCATTTCCAACATCCTTTAGCTGAGATGCCCCCAGGGCTCCCCACGGGGCGTGCTCACCCTCAATGCAAGGAGGCAGTTTACGCTACTTGTTCAACCACAGGTGTGTTCCTGGTGGTCCTGAACTGGAGGACATTGACAATACACAAATCAGGTGAAGACACTTTCCTACATGCTTCCCATGACTCGCAGAGTCAAAAATCAAACTCAGAGTCAAAATCAACACCTACATCATTCAACTCTGCCTACCTCTTAGAGCTCGTTCATTCACTCTACGAGTGCAGTAAGTCCCCTACATACGAGCCTTCGAGTTGCGAACTTCCAAAGATGCGAACGTGCAATTCTATCAACGTCAGGCATGAGTGACATCGCAGCTTGCCCTCCGTCTCCTATTGCTGACGACGCTTCAGCTCCACCATCTCCCACCTCCTCTCCCCCCTCCAGTCAGTAACTCTTCTTGCCTGTTCACTCGATGCCAGCCCCTGGATGCCAGCTACTGTACTTTTCAAGGTACTGTACTGTAAGATTAAAAATGTTTTCTTTATTTGTTGTTTGTTTTTTATGTATTATTTGTGTGAAGAGTATTATAAACCTATTACAGTACAGTACTCTATAGCCGATTGTGTTAGTTGGGTCCCTAGGCTATCTTTGTTGGACTTATGAACAAATTGGGCTTATGAACGTGCTGTCAGAACAGAACTCATTCGTATGTAGGGGACTTACTGTACTGTTGAGGGTCTACAGTGAGCCAGAGACCCTTCATGGCACAGGACCGTCTCACACTGCTGTGTGAAGGGTGGGTCAGAGCACAAAACTAGAGCAGGAGGTAGGGAGACCGGTCATGAGGCTCTTTTAGTCCAGTGAAACAAGTGGACCGGAATCGGGGAGGGAGGAGAGTGAAATGCAATGCCCAGTATTACTTTAGGTGAGATAAGTCAGACAGAGAAGGACAAATACTGCATGATCTTACTTATTTCCTGGTAGCTAAAAACGCTGAATTCAGACAGTAGAGTTGTGGTTGCCAGGGGCCGGGGGTAGGGGAAATGGGGACAGATTTCTCTATAAGATTGACAAGTTTTGGGAACCTAATGTACAGCAGGGTGATTATAGCTAATAATATTGTATTATGTATTTGAAAGTTGATAAGAGAGTCAATCTTAAATGTTCTTATCATGAAAAGGAAATGATGATTATGTGATGTGATGAAGGTGTTAGCTAATGCTATGGTGGTAATTGTTTTGCAATATATAAAGGTATCAAATGAACACTGTACACAGTGAAACTTACACGATGTTATATATCAATTATACCTCAGTAAAGCTGGGGAAGAAAGCCCACAATGCCCAGATTTCTTGTTTGGGAAACAGGGGCCAGCACTGTCATTTTCTGGGTGAGGGAGTGCAGCAGACATGCTAGCAAGGATTCTAGAAAAGGCGATCACTTTGCTGGGCTAGACAGCAAAGTTTTCTTGGCTGAAGTAGACTCCTTTTCAAATTTCTTCGTAAGGGGACCTCCCCGGCTCCCAGGTAGTCCTGCAGAATTTCATGGCTGATTTTGGCCTGTGAGCTGGGGTCTGTCACTGCAAGAAGTTGTTTGAATAATGTGCCTATTTCAGGTTGTAGTTTATATGTTTAAGGGAGACATATTTCAGTGGAGTCAGTAACTTATTTCTTACAGCCTTCTGGGCTTAAATAAATTGATGATTAGAGTAATTCAGGGTCCATGAAGTCATGCAAAAACAGCTGTCACCTGCCATTGCTCTCGTTGGTAACTCATTTACTTCTTACAATGGCTTTCCACATCTGTGAATTAAGTTAGAATATGCTGCTCCGAGGAGCCAATAATGACTTGCTTTTGTGTTACAACTCTCAGAAGTAAATGATTCAGTATTCATTGCTTATAAGGTTTAAAGAGAAACTAAAGTTATTTGGATTCCCCCAACCTTCACTCTAGGACACTGTTTTAATGTTCCCATCATGGAGACATTGTGGAATTGACTAATTGTGTGTTTTGCATATTTATAAACACTTTTTTATTTATTAATGGGCCATTTCAGAGATAAAATTTGTACTTTATTTGCATCGCAGCCATTTCTCAAAGTCACGCTGACTCATGTCAGAGGGGCTGAGATCTGAGAGCACAGAATGAAAGGGCAGGTGATTGTCTTCTCGGTAAATCCTGAGGAGGGGCAAGAGCTGCCCGGATGCAGTTTATCAGACTGATTCTCTAGAGCTGCACTGTCCAATATGGTTGTGTAAAATGTACATTCATTAAAGTTAAATAAAATTAAAAATCCAGTTCCTCAATCACACTGGCCGCATCTCAAGAGCTCAAGAGCCACATGTGGTCCAGTGACCACCATATTGGAGTGTGGAGTATTTCCAGCATCGCAGAGAATTCCACTGGACAGTGCTGCTCTGGGCTGTGTTGGTGCTGGTGTTCTTTTGTGTCTCCCTGGATTGAAAGAACTTGGTGCTTGTAAACTGACTGTCCAGAAAAGCTGAGGGGTTAAGGCACCCCTGGTCGTATCTCAAATCCTGAATATAGTCAGAATTGCATCACTTCTTACCACCTACAACCTGGTCGCATTACTGTCAAATCTCTCCAGGATTTACTGCAACAGTCTTCTAACTCCCCTCCCAACTTCCATGCTAGGCTCTCACAGTCTCTACTCCACATAACAGCCAGAATGATCCTGCTCAGAACCTTCCAGTGGCTTTTGTGTCTTACACAGAGTAAAAGCCAAGATCCTTACAATGACCCCCAAGGCCGTATATTCTGACTCTTCACCATCCCTTAGATGCATCTCTTACTATACCTGACTTAGTTTTCCCTTCTGCAGCCACACTGGCCTCCAGATATGTTTTCCCTTGCCTTGGTTCTTTCCTGAAACACTCTTCTCATGATAGTGCTATGTCTTGTTTCCCCACTTCCTTCAGGTCTTTGCTTAAAAGATTTCCCTGCCTACCCTATCTAAAATTTCACTCCTGATCGGGAGGACCTTCAAGGTGGCAGAGGAGTAAGATGTGGAGATCACCTTCCTCCCACAAATACATCAGAAATACATCTACATGTGGAACAGCTCCTACAGAACACCTATTGAATGCTGGCAGAAGACCTCAGACTTCCCAAAAGGCAAGAAATTCCCCACATACCTGGGTAGGGCAAAAGAAAAAGAAAAAACAGAGAAAAAGGAATAGGGACAGGACCTGCACCACTAGGAGGGAGCTGTGAAGGAGGAAAGGTTTCCACACACTAGGAAGCCCCTTCACGGGCGGAGATGGGGGGGGGGGGGGGGAAGCTTCGGGGTCACGGAGGAGAGCTCAGCCACAGGGGTGCAGAGGGCAAAGTGGAGAGATTCCTGCACAGAGGATAAGTGCTGACCAGCACTCAGCAGCCCAAGAGGCTTGTCTACTCACCCGCTGGGGCGGGCGGGGCTGGGAGATGAGGCTCGGGCTTTGGTCAGAGCACAGGGAGAGGACTGGGGTTGGCGGCATGAATGCAGCCAGAAGGGGGCTAGTGCACCACAGCTAGCTGGGAGGGAGTCCGGGAAAAAGTCTGGAGCTGCCTAAGAGGCAAGAGACCATAGTTTCGGGGCAGTGTGTGAGGAGAGGGGATTCAGAGCACTGCCTAAAGGAGTTCCAGAGATGGGCACAAGCCGCTGCTATCAGTGAGGACACCAGAGATGGGCATGAAATGCTAAGGCTGCTGCTGCCGCCACCAAGAAGCCTGTGTCCAAGCACAGGTCACTATCCACACCTCCCCTCTCTGGAGCCTGTGCAGCTCACCACTGCCAGGGTCCCGTGATCCAGGGACAACTTGCCTTGGAGAACACACGGTGTGGCTCAGGCTGGTGCAATATCATGCCGGCCTCTGCTGCCGCAGTCTCGCCCTGCATCCGTACCCCTCCCTCCCCCCGGCCTGAGTGAGTCAGACACCCTAGTCAGCTGCTCCTTTAACCCCATCCTGTCTGAGTGAAGGAAAGATGCCCTCAGGCGACATACACGCAGAGGTGGGGCCAAATCCAAAGCTTAAACGCAGGAGCTTTGGGAACAAAGAAGAGAAAGGAAAATCTCTCCCAGCAGCCTCAGGAGCAGCAGATTAAATCTTCACAATCAACTTGATGTACCCTGCATCTCTGGAACACCTGAATAGAAAACGAATCATCCCAAAATTGAGGCAGTGGACTTTTTCCATTTGTCCAAGGGGTTTTTTTTTTTTTTTTTTTTTTTTGTATAGGTTTTAGCACTTGCTATCATTGGTGGATTTGTTTTTTAGTTTGGTTGCTCTCTTCTTTCTTTCTTTTTGCTTTTTTATTACTTTTAAATTTTTAAATAATTAAAAAAATAAATTTTAATAACTTTATTTTACTTAATTTATTTTCCTTTTTCTCTCCCTTTTCTTCTAGTGGTGTGGCTGATAGGGTGTTGGTGTTCTGGCTTGGTGTCAGGCCTGTGTCTCTGACGTGTGAGAGCCAAGTTCAGGATATTGGTCCCTAGAGACTGCTGGCTCCACGTAATATCAAATGGCAAAAGCTCTCTCAGAGATCTCCATCTCAACGCTAAGACCCAGCTCCACTTGACAACCAGCAAGCTACCATGCAGGACACCCCATGCCAAACAACTAGCAAGACAGGAACACAACCCCACCCATTAGCAGAGAGGCTGCCTAAAATCATAAGGTCACAGACACTCCAAAACACACCACTGGATGTGGTTCTGACCACCAAAAGGACAACGTCCAGCCTCATCTACCAGAACACAGGCACCAGTCCCCTCCACCAGGAAGTCTACACAACCCACTGACCAACCTTAGCCACTGGGGGCAGACACCAAAAACAATGGGAAATACGAACCTGCAGCCTATGAAGAGGAGACCTGAAACACAGTAAATTAAGCAAAATTAGAAGACAGAGAAACACAGAGCAGATGAAGGAGCAAGGTAAAAACCCCCCAGACCAAAGAAATGAAGAGGAAATAGATAGTCTACCTGAAAAAGAATTCAGAGTAATGATAGTAAAGATGATCCAAAATCTTGGAAATAGAATGGAGAAAACACAAGAAACGCTTAACAAGGACCTAGAAGAACTAAAGAGCAAACAAACAAAGATGAACAACATAATAAGTGAAATTAAAAATTCTCTAGAAGGAATCCATAGCAGAATAACAGAGGCACAAGAACAGATAAGTGACCTGGAAGATAAAATAGTGAGAATAACTACTGCACAGCAGAATAAAGAAGAAAGAATGAAAAGAACTGAGGACAGTCTCAGAGACCTCTGGGACAACATTAAACGCACCAACATTCGAATTATGGGGGTCCCAGAAGAAGAAGAGAAAAAGAAAGGGACTGAGAAAATATTTGAAGAGATTATAGTTGAAAACTTCCCTAATAGGGGAAAGGAAATAGTCAATGAAGTCCAGGAAGTGCGGAGAGTCCCAAACAGGATAAATCTAAGGAGAAACACACAAGACACATATTAATCAAACTATCAAAAATCAAATACAAAGAAAAAATATTAAAAGCAGCAAGGGAAAAACAACAAATAGCATACAAGGGAATCCCATAAGGTTAATAGCTGATTTTATAGCAAAAACTCTGCAAGCCAGAAGGGAGTGGCAGGACATATTTAAACTGATGAAAGGGAAAAACCTACAACCAAGAATACTCTACCCAGCAAGGATCTCATTCAGATTCGACAGAGAAATTAAAACCTTTACAGACAAGCAAAAGCTGAGGAATTCAGTATCACCAAACCAGCTTTACAACAAATGCTCACAGTACTTCTCTAGGCAGGAAACATAAGAGAAGGAAAAGACCTATAATAACAAATCCAAAACAAGAAAATAGTAATAGGCACATATATATTGATAACTACCTTAAATGTCAATGGATTAAATGCTCCAACCAATGATATAGACAGGCCGAATGGAAACAAAACCAAAACCCTTATATATGCTGTCTACAAGAGACCCACTTCAGACTTAGAGACACATACAGACTGAAAGTGAGGGGATGGAAAAAGATATTCCATGCAAATAGAAATCAAAGGAAAGCTGGTGTAGCAATTCCCATATCAGACAAAAGAGACTTTAAGATAAAGACTATTACAAGAGACAAAGAAGAACACTATATAATGATCAAATGATCAATCCAAGAAGATATAACAATTGTAAATATTTATGAATCCAACATAGGAACACCTCAATGCATAAGGCAAATGCTAACAGCCAGAAAAGGGGAAATCGACAGTAACACAATTATAGTAGGGACTTTGACACCCCACTTTCACCAATGTACAGATCATCCAAAATGAAAATAAATAAGGAAACACAAGCTTTAAATGATACATTAAACAAGATGGACTTAATTGATATTTATAGGACATTCCATCCAAAAACAACAGAATACACTTTCTTCTCACATGCTCATGGAACATCATCCAGGATAGATCATATCTTGTGTCACAGATCAAGCCTTGGTAAATTTAAGAAAATTGAAATCATATCAAATATCTTTTCTGACCACAGTGCTATGAGACTAGTAATCAACTACAGGAAAAAATCCGTAAAAAATACAAACACATGGAGGTTAAGCAATACACTACTAAATAACCAGGAAATCACTGAAGAAATCAAAGAGGAAATAAAAAAAATACCTAGAAACAAATGACAATGAAAACATGATGACCAAAACCTATGGGATGCAGCAAAAGCAGTTCTAAGAGGGAAGTTTATAGCAATACAATCTTACCTCATGAACAAGAAACATCTCAAATAAACAACCTAAACTTACACCTAAAGCAATTAGAGAAAGAAGAACAACAACAACAAAAAAAACTCCAACGTTAGCAGAAGGAAAGAAAACATAAAGATCAGATCAGAAATAAATGAAAAAAAATGAAGGAAACAATAACAAAGATCAATAAAACTAAAAGCTTGTTCTTGATGGTCTGGCTAATAAACCATTAGCCAGACTCATCAAGAAAAAAAGGGAGAAGACCCAAATCAATAGAATTAGAAATGAAAAAGAAGAAGTAATAACTGACACTGCAGAATTACAAAGGATCATGAGAGATTATTACTAGCAACAATATGCCAATAAAATGAATAAACTGGAAGAAATGGACAAATTCTTAGGAAACCACAACCTTCTGAGACTGAACGAGGAAGAAATAGAAAATATAAACAGACCAATCACAAGCACTGAAATTGAGGCTGTGATAAAAAATATTCCAACAAACAAAAGCCCAGGACCATATGGCTTCACATTGAATTCTATCAAACACTTAGAGAAGAGCTAATACCTATCCTTCTCTAACTCTTCCAATATATAGCAGAGGGAGGAACACTTCCAAACTCATTCTACAAGGTCACCATCACCATGATACCAACACCAGACAAAGATGTCACAAAGAAAGAATACTACAGGCCAATATCACTGATGAACATAGATGCAAAATTCATCAACAAATTACTAGCAAACTGAATCCAACAGCACATTAAAAGGATCATACACCATGATCAAGTGGGGTTTATCCCAGGAATGCAAGGATTCTTCAATATATGCAAATCAATCAATGTGATAAACCATATTAACAAATGGAAGGAGAAAATGATCTCAATATGATCTCTATGGTCATCTCAATATATTCAGAAGAAATTTTGGACAAAATTCAACACCCATTTATGACAAAAACCCTCCAGAAAGTAGGCACTGAGGGAACTTACCTCAACATAATAAAGGCCATATATGACAAACCCACAGCAAATATCATCATCAATGGTGAAAAACTGAAACCATTTCCACTAAGATCAGGAAGAAGACAAGGTTGCCCACTCTCACCACTATTATTCAACATAGTTTTGTAAGTTTTAGCTACAGCAATCAGAGAAGAAAAAGAAATAAAAGGAATCTAAATCAGAAAAGAAGTAAAGCTGTCACTGTTTGCAGGTGACATGATACTATACATAGAGACTCCTAAAGATGCTACCAGAAAACTGCAGGAGCTAATTAATGAATTTGGTAAAGTAGTCGATACAAAATTACTGCACAGAAGTGTCTTGTATTACTATACACTGATGATGAAAAATCTGAAAGTATTAATCTCCAAAATTTACAAGCAGCTCATGCAGCTCAATATCAAAGAAACAAACAACCCAATCCAAAAATGGGCAGAAGAAATAATAGACGTTTCTCCAAAGAAGATATACAGACTGCCAACAAACACATGAAAGGATGCTCAACATCACTAATCATCAGAGAAATGCAAATCAAAACTACAATGAGGTATCACCTCACACCAGTCAGAATGGCCATCATCAAAAAATCTACAAACAATAAATGCTGGAGAGGGTGTGGAGAAAAGGGAACCCTCTTGCACTGTTGGTAGGAATGTAAATTGATACAGCCACTATGGAGAACAGTATGGAGGTTCCTTAAAAAACTAAAAATAGAACTACCATACAACCCAGCAATCCCACTACTGGGCATATACCCTGAGAAAACCATAATTGAAAAGGAGTCATGTACCACAATGTTCATTGCAGCACTATTTACAATAGCCAGGACATGGAAGCAACCTAAGTGTCCATCGACAGATGAATGCATAAAGAAGATGTGGCACATATATACAATGGAATATTACTCAGCCATAAAAAGCAATGAAATTGAGTTATTTGTAGTGAGATGGATGGACCTAGAGTCTGTCATGCAGAGTGAAGTAAGTCAGAAAGAGAAAAACAAATACCATATGCTACCACATATATACAGAATCTAAAAAAAAAAAAAAAACGTCATGAAAAACCTAGGGGCGGGACAGGAATAAAGATGCAGACGTAGAGAATAGATTTGAGGACATGGGGAGGGGGAAGGCTGAGCTGGGACATAGTGAGAGAGTGGCCAGGATACATATACACTAGCAAATGTAAAATAGATAGCTAGTGGGAGGCAGCTGCATAGCACAGGGAGATCAGCTTGGTACTTCGTGATCACCTAGAGGGATGGGATGAGGTGGGTGGGAGAGAGATGCCAGAGTTAGGAGATATGGAGATGTGTGTATATGTATAGCTGATTCATTTTGTATAAAGCAGAAGCTAGCACACCATTGTGGATCAATTATACTCCAATAAAGGTGTTAAAAAAATGTGTCTCCCTGAACAAAATTTCATATCCCCCTTCCATTTCCCTGACACTTGTCACTATCCACATACAATATGTTTTACTTATTAGTGTTATTTCTTTTCTGATTCCTCTGCTAGAAGGTAAGCTTGGCTGAACAGGGTTTTATCTATTTTGTTCACTTCTATGTCCCAGTGCTTAGAACAGTGCCTGGCACCTAGTAGGTGTTCAATAAATATTTACTGAATGAATGAATTCATTTTGCAATTCAAGCTCCTCCGGATGAATGAGGTAAATGAAGAGGCATGGGTTTTAGATGCATGAGATTCTGCCTCCTTTTAGATGTGAGACTTTAGGCAAGTGGCTTAATTTCTTTGAGCTTGTTTCTTCATCTGTAAAATGAAAATTATAATACCTGCCTGGAAGGATTGTCATTAGGATTAATTAGGGTGTTCCCTAGTACATAGTCTGAGCACAATAAGGTTATTCCAGGAGCTGTGAAATTTGGCCCAGGGCTCTTCTTCATCTACTAGTGTCAATGTGAAAACCATGCTAGCCTTTCTTTTACTATGCATTTAAAAATGTTGTGCTTTTATTTTAATAATAGAAACATTATATGTAGGGACTTTTTTGGGAAATCTGGGTGATGAAAACTGATGATAATTGGTGATTACTGAGTTTGGCTGTGAGGTGTCTTTACAACAGTGTTTAGATGGGAAAGCTAGGAATCAATGCTGATATTCTATGAATGAAAGTTTCACAGAAATTCCAATAGAGAAAAGCAGTGGGAAAATCCGG
This sequence comes from Neophocaena asiaeorientalis asiaeorientalis, assembly GCF_003031525.2. Taxonomy (NCBI): domain Eukaryota; kingdom Metazoa; phylum Chordata; class Mammalia; order Artiodactyla; family Phocoenidae; genus Neophocaena; species Neophocaena asiaeorientalis. Next base: position 258,943 of record NW_020175435.1, on the reverse strand, counting down.
TCATGATGAGTCCCACACGGTGGCATAAGCCTGCTAAACTCAGAAAGAACCTACACCACAGGGGACAGGCTTACAGTCACATTTCAAAGAGGGAATTTTGTTCAGTAAAATAGTGTAGTCTGTATGGTCTATCATGTTGAATTAATGTTATTTGGAATCTTATTTTTTATTGTTATATTAGAACCCTATGCTTATAGAATGTATACTTCGTTTTATGTTTGTACTTATTTAGAAGTGTAGCAGAGGTCCCACCAGAAAAATTGAAATGACTCTAAACATTTGAAACAGAGGCAACTTAACACAGGGAAGTGGTGACGCAGGGGGTGGGATTGCTGAGACCCAAATGGGATGCACTTTAGAAACTGGAACGAGCGGGAAGCTACCCCACCCGTAGGCTGGAGAGAAGAGGATGGTTTTGGAGCCCAGGGTGGCTGCCCAAGGTAGACAAAGATGGGAGGAAATACTCTGGCTTCTCCTTTCCCTCAGCCTCCACTTCTTCAGTAATGCTTCCTGTTGGCTGACTCTAGTAGAAGCCCAGGAGACATAGGAGAGGGGAAATGCATCCGGCAGGGATCAGCTCCTCTCCACTGTGCACGTGTTCGCACACACACACACACACACACACACACACACACACTTTAGCAATACAGAGCAGAGCAGGGGAAGGGTGAAGAGATTGTCTAAGGACAAACTCACCACCAACACGTTGAAATTATATGGACATGTGGTTGATTGTGACCATCTGTGTTCTTCCCTTCCATCCTTTTTTAATTTTTATTTTTTTAGGTAAAAAGTGGATTTATTTACAGAGATACACATTCCGTAGATGAGAGGTGGTCCGTCTCAAAAGGCAAGAGCAGCCCTGGGAGAAACCCATTCCACAGACAGAGTGTGGACCATCTCTGAAGGCCTCTTCCCTTCCGCCTTGAGTGGCAGTCAGGTTGACGGGGTGGGTTTGGCACTACTCCAGCTCCAGTGGTGGGCCCTGATTGGTTTCCATGTCTAAACCAGGGAGGGGGACCCCACTCCCCTTGCTATAGTGATCGGTTACATGAGTGATGGCTTAAATCAACAGCACAACACATTCCTCAGGCCTCAGTTTAGGTCTTAGGGTTCTTTCTCCTGGATATGAACCAAAAAAAGCACATAACCCCCCAGCGTTCCTAGCAGCCATCTGTGGCTGGGTCAGGACAAGCCTGAAGGGAGAGGCACAATGCTGGGTCTCTCTCACACACACACACACCGCACACCAAAGCAGAGACAGAGCTTACCTCACAAGACTGGTGGTCATAATTCCCCGGGGTCTTCATTTGTTTGAACCAGATCAATCTCCCTTCATGTCCAAGCCAGTCTGAACTGGGTTTTCTGTGGTAACTAACACAATAATAAAAATAAGTTAGGTCGGCATTGGGAGTTCCAAAGACGAAAAATAGTGTGTTAACGGAGGTACAGGCATCGTTCAAGCTTGGGAAACACTAGCAACTCCCGACAGCCCCACGTCTTCCTTTCCATGCTGGAGATGAATAAAGAAGAACTTCACCAGGTGTGGACCATGCCGGGTCATGGAGGCCTTTGGATGCCAAGCCGAGAACGTGTGATGCTTCTGCCGTGGCTCCATGGCGCACCCCTGGCTCTGAACCAGGAGGAGAGATGCTTGCTTGGTGAAGTAAGGACCTCCCAAGCAGCTGTGCGTGGGCTAAGCACAAAGCGTGGAGTCAAGCTCTACAGCGTGGGTGAGACTTGGGCCAAACAAGCAGAAAAGGGGGTAGATGCTACCATGTCAACATTCTCTCTTGAGGTGGAAAAATCAATGGCTTAGAATTTTAATAGGTTAAGAATTTGTCTCGCTGAATTCGGGGCAATGCTTAGATGTTCAATCTATTGACAAGAACGTCTGGCCTGGGTCTCCTCAAAAGGAAGGCCTGTTGGAGCAACTCCCTTCTACCAAGAGAGGCCATGGCCGTGTAATTCCTGGAGAAACTACCAGGATCCATGCAAAGTCAGAGAAAGCGAGTGGGTTTAAGCATTTTGGAAGCTTCTTCCCTCTGCTGGATTTTGGTGGCAAAGGCCTCTGAGCTCGCATGAACATACTGAATGGGGTCCTTTGGGTTTCTGCAGACTGATTTTTGAAATAGGAGGATTGTTCAGCCTGAGTCCTTTGTCTCCTTCTGAATTAACTTGTGACCGAAGGTCAGTACGGCGCAGGGGAATCTAGAGAGTACCTTCCCCAGTCCCTCTGGTTCCCTAAGGCTTGTCTGGATTAGAGGATGTGGGTTAGAATTCACTATTTCACGCTGGACCATGAAAGAGTTGCTATTTCTGTTACTGGCTATGGCGGTTTGCCGCAGGTCATTTGGGATTAACTTGGGTCCCCTACAAAGTGTACATACAACTGTTTCCCTCTCTTCCCTGGTCTGGGCTGCTGTGGGTTTTCTCTGAGGCAGACCGAAGTCTGGTGGGTGGAGGAACAGAAAGCGGGTGCTGACAATTGCTTGGGGACCAGCAGGTATTTCAGGGAAAGTTTTCATGGAATAAATAAACCAGCTCAGTTTAACCTTTAGTTGTAGTCTTGGAGTTTGGGGGTCTCCTGGGCTTTAGGGTAACAGTTTTGCTTTGACTTGCCCCAAATCACTCTCCACTGGGCAGCTGTGCATTTGGAGCTGTCTCTGAAACCTCCATCACTCCCAATGTCTGACTTTCATTGTTCAGGGAGCAATTTTAGGGCAGCCTGCATCTAACTCCTAATGCATCCATTGATTTCACTATCAGCTGAAGTCAGTTTTCTCTTCTTTCTGGTGGTGGTGGGGACAGCTGGTAGACCGGAGATGTGACTTGGGCAAAGTCAACAGGACATTCAGGCAACAAGTTTTCCCTTTTCTTCTTTGGTTCTACAGCTGAGTTCCCGATACATTGCCCTGGCGGTTCAGCTTGGATTCTCAAACCTTTCCTCAGCCCCTCTTTGAGTGTGAAAACCTGCTCATTTCTGAGGCTCAGGAAAAATTCAATGACGGACACTTCAGATCCTTCGGAAGGATCCTTCAGAAGATCTCAGAGGACAGGAGGCTGACTCAGTCTGTTGAGTTCGTACAAGACACTTACCATCATGCTGAAGGAGGTTTTGGACGGACCACCATGTCCAACTGCTGGTCACGAAGTTGGGATGGCGAACACTTGGATTTCACCACTGGCACTGGAAACAAGAGCCTTCAAGCTGTTCTGTTACGTCATCAGGAGATGCAGCCTTTCCTTTCTGCTGTGTGGTTAGTGTAGGAAAACCATGCCGTGCAATAATAGTTCAGAACTCCCAGTTTGTGTGTTTCCCCCCGTTCTATGTCTTCTCTTTATTCTCTCCCCCATGATCAGGCCTTTCTGGGTTCTATGTCTTCTCTTTATTCTCTCCCCCATTGGGATGATCAGGCCTTTCTGGGTCCATTGGCCCAGGGTTTAAAAGGCAAACAAAGAGGAGTTTCCTGGACTTTAGCCTCCAAAAGCTTAAGCCCCTACAGAAATGGTAGACAAAATGTTTTGCCTGAGCAGAGTCCGTGCAGATCGGCAGCTCCATGGAGATTTCCACACCCCACTGGGACAAGAAGCATGAGAGTGGTTTCAGAGGGGCCCCCCAAACAAGGCATGGAAGGAACAGAGAAAGTTTCAGGGCCTGAGTGGGCTAGGCACCCACAAGAGGGGTGTCTGCAAGAGGACATGCCTCGACAGATGTGTGACAGATGTACAGAATGAGGTATGAATTGGGGATGTCTGTAGGGACAAATGACTTGAGTCCATAGAGTGGACTTTTCTTCCTTTCTCCCTGTCCCATTACCCACCCACCAGGCGCCTTGCACAGGAGCCCCATAGAGTGTCGACTCTACAATGGCCCAAGCTGGGGATACCTTTAAATTTCATTAAATGTGACCTTCTCAGCTGCCAGCACGTTCTGTGTGGTGGTATGAACTGCATAAAAATGCCCCTTCTGGGTGGTCAAATGCCAAAATGGTGCACTTCCCCAGGCTGATTCAGCCATATGCTAGGGTGTGTGGTTTAGCAGATAGGGTGCAGGCTGAATTTCAGCCCTCACTGAGGCCCTCAGCTGTGAGGCGCTTAAACTGTGCCACCGAATGTGGAGGCCCCGTGTGGACTGAGGTGCATCCCCTCCACGTGTGACTTTAGGTCACCTATAGCTGTGTAGAAATGAGCATTCTGACCGCCTATAAAAGGGGTGAGTGATTCAGTGGTGGTGTGGCAATACTGGAAATCAGAAAGTTTGGTCCTGGAAGCGTCATTTGTTCTCAGTGCGGTGGTGGCAAGCATTTAACAATGGAACCGCGGTTTCTTCATCTGTTCGGTGGGGATAAAAGCTCTCTTGCTCTTCCTCGCACAGCTGCAGTTTGGGTCAAAGGCAGGGATATCCATGAACCTGCTCTGGGAATGGTGAACTGGGGCTGAGCCCCTAAAGTTCACGGAGCCACCGAAGGAGGTGAGATTATAGTGCAAACCTCTGTGAGTGAGAGGAGAAGGTCAGGAGCCCTGGAATCTGCTTTGGTGGCAGACTTTGTGGGACTGGGGAGGAAGGGCAGGAAGAGAGACCCAGGGCTGCTGGGTGACCGAGGGCTGGCCTGTGTGACAGCTATAGGTCATACTTTAAGGCTCTGTGAGGCAGAGGTGAGTGTCTGCTGGGGCAGAGGAAGTCCGGGGCCACTGCTATTTGTTAGTATAAGTGGGCCCAATTTGCATGAGGTGACTTGTCATAAGTCTGTGCAGCTTTGGGGATGTGAGGCCTGGAGCCTGGGCCAGTCAGGAGGCAAAAGCCACACAGGAGGTCAAACAGGGAGAGCTGAATACAAAGAATGATAAACTCAGATGGAAGAGTATCTGTAAGGTAAAAGAAACTGCATGGCTCCCTAGGGCTGAGGATGTCCGCCGCAGGAAGGACAAATTTGGAAGGGGGCTGGACCTCACTGGAGGGCGTGGTTTGGTCACTGGGTAGCAGAGAGTTTTATTGGTTCAGCCAGGCTGGAGTGGGCCTGGAGCTGCCGGACCACCCTCGGGAGTGCAGCCATCCTCAGTGAATGGCTGGGTGTGCAGGGGGAGGCGGGCGGGGGCGGGGGGTGCCTTCAGAACACGTGACCCACCTGTGCACAGGCCCTGGTTTCTGTGTCAAGGGGACTGCAGAAAGGTGATCGCCAGGCCAAGGCTGCCAGGTTGCAGAGGGACTGTGTTCTGAGCTGCGGGGAGGGGGTTGGATGGGTTGGGGGGGCAGGTTCTTAGATGCCCTCATACCACCTCCAGCTGGCATGGAACTGCAGGCGACCCCCTCCTGCAATGTCCCTCCAGTGCCCTCTGAGAAGAGAGCTCACGTCGTGTTTACTGTAAAGAAGCCAGGGCACTGGCCACACTCCCAGACTAAGATCCGCAGCCCTCTCATTTCCACGAGCTGCCTGCCTGGCCTAACCTTCCTGAGGCGACAGCTAGGATACTCTTGAGATTATGTGCTCAAGTTCAGGGTAGAAAATAAATGAAAGCGCCATTCCTTCCTCCTCGTCCCAGGGAAGGAAGAAAATTCACGCAAGGTTTCTCAAACTAGACTCTATAGTCATCCTTCATAATTCTGTTTGCCATATTCACAGTCCATCTGTGCTTAGGCAGATTCTCAACCACTGCGCCACCAGGGAAGCCCTACTTGTTTTCTTTTTTAAAGAGTTGAGTCACTTTTTAACCCTTATCAAAATGATTTGAAAATGGAAGTCTGTAAAAAAAAAAGAAATGGAAGTCTGTATGGCTTTAATTAATGGAAAATCAGAGAAGGGAACTGCAAATACATTGAAAACAATCTTTTAAAATCAGGCTAGATGCTGTGTCTGGCCAAAGACACAAGCATGAAGCCTGTTGCTTCTCTGCGAAAAAGAGAGCGTAGCAAAAAGGCCTGATTGAGAGTCTTTCATTAATCAGGACTCAGAGAGTTGGAAAGGAAATAACTTTTTCTACCTGGTATTCAGTGGTTTAAGACCCTGTCACATGGCACCTTGAGCATCTCAGATATACTGGGACAGCCTGGATTCACTGAGAGACCTGGACGTGGGATCAGATACATCTGTGATGAGTTCCTCCCTTGTGACATGAGGTAAAATATTTAACATTGCTGGTGTGCATGTCAGGTGTTAAAAACTTGAAAAAAAGTGAAGCTTCCTTAATGCAGGGCTTCCCTGGTGGCAGAGTGGTTGAGAGTCCGCCTGCCGATGCAGGGGACACGGGTTCGTGCCCCAGTCCGGGAAGATCCCACATGCCGTGGAGGGGCTGGGCCCGTGAGCCATGGCCGCTGAGCCTGCGCATCCAGAGCCTGTGCTCTGCAACGGGAGAGGCCACAACAGTGAAAGGTCCGCTTACCGCAAAAAAAAAGGGTAACATGGTTTTTTCTAACAGGAGCCTTTCTTACTGTGATATCTACAAGCAAGATTTAAAATAGAAAAACACGGGCCTTCCCTGGTGGTTCGGGTAAGACTCCACTCTCCCATTGCAGGGGGCCCAGGTTCAATCCCTGCTCAGGGAACTAGATGCTGCATGCATGCTGCAACTAAGAAGTCCACATGCCACAACTATGAGCCCGCATGCTGCAACTAAAAGGATCCTGCATGCAGCAAATAAAAGATCCCGCTTGCTGTAGTGAAGACCCAGCAGAGCAAAATAATAAATAAATAAATAATAAAAAATAAAATAAAATAAAATAGAAAAACACAAAAAGTCCTAATTCCCTTCAGAAGGGAATAGTTGAAAACATTATCGTATTTCCATTATGAAGAGCCATGCAACCATTAAAAAGAATGCTCTAGATCCTGCATGTGTACTGACATAGAGATGTCCACACTATATTTTTCAGTGAAAAAGGTAAGTTGCAAAACAAAAAAAATGGTGTGTTCCCACTAAAAATGTATACACACACACAGATATATGTGTATATATGTACACACATATATATCTTTAGTTCTGTATGAAAAAAATCAGGCCATTAGTCCATTAAACTATTAACAGTGGTTACCTGTGGATATCAGGACTGGAGAGGCAGCACATTGGCAGGAGAGGCAGACTTAAATGATGGGATTAGGGATGATTTTTACTCCTTTTAAAAAAATACCCTAAGTAAAATAATCTTAAAAAATGACAAGCTCTCTCTTTCAGGTTACAATTTATTTTTATAAAATTCTGTAAGTAATTTTAGAAAAAAACCCCCAAGGTCATATATAAACACACACACACACACACACACACACACACACCTGAATTGACCAGAAAGAGTGTTTACATTTACAGCATAGGTTAAGGGAGAAAACCAGGCCACAGAACATTATGATCCCAATCTTGCTAAAAATAAATCTGTTTCAGAGTACAGTATATGCATAGAAAAATAACTGGAAAGATACATAGAGAATTGTTAGCAGGGTTTTTCTCTGGTAGTATTATGGCTAATCTTTGTTTTTCTTTTTGCTCATCTGTATTTTCCAGTTTTCTATAATGAACTTGAATAAGGAAGGAAGGAAGGAAGGAAGAGAAAGAAAGAAAGGAAAAAAGAAAGAAAGAAAGAAAGAAAGAAAGAAAGAAAGAAAGGAAGGAAGGAAGGAAGGAAGGAAGGAACAGAAAGAAAGAAAGGAGAAAGAAAGAAAGAAAGAAGGGAAGAAAGGAGGAGAGAGGGAAGGGAGAGAGGGAGGAAGGAAGGAAGGAAGGAACAGAAAGAAAGAAAACAAGAGAAAACCCCTGAGCCAACCTGGACAGGGATGAAATGTGAAGAATGCAGGTATCCAGCACAGGTGGGCATCTGACATCTGAGTTGCTCTGTCCTTGCTTTACCTGGTAGAGGAGAAGTGGTCCAGTTCTCCCTGTTAGGACCTATCCCCTGCACCCTCAGAGCTGCGCTCTGTCCCTTGTGTTGCCTGCAGGGAAAGCTGTGGCCTTGGACACTCCTAAGGCTGCAAGCCCTCCAGGTCATCCTTCCAATCTCCCAGGTGTGCAGCTGGGGGTAGAGGAGAGGCCAGATTGCAGCCTCTTTGGCTAAGCAGGTCCCACTTTTATTAGACACAAACCTAGGAAAAAAACCTCAACCTGGGGAAAAGTTTCTATTTAGAGCTGGGAAACTAGGCCACTTGGAAGATCAGTGACCTACATTTCCTGCTATAGAAACGTAAGATGAAATAGCGGTTGTTAGTGCTGCGTGCAGGCGCTGAAATTCCATCAAAAGGCAGGGAGGAGAAAGGGAGGAGAAAAGAGAGAGAGGGAGGGAGGGAGGGGATTTCAAAGAGCTTCTGTATTTGAAATCTTTTTCATCCTAGCTAATGATATTTAACCATGGAGGAAAAAATCGTTCTCCCAGCTGTGTATTTGTTTTCCTGGAAGAGCAGTGTTTGATAACTGGTGGCTCCTTCAGCAGGTAAAAAAATCCATCCCCATTCTGAGCCTGTTAGAAAAATAGCAGCTTCCCCAGGCTCCCGCTAGCCTCCCACAAAGACCAGTCTCGGTATCTCATGCTGGCCTCCAGCTGTCTGCTTTTTGCTTTAGACTTCTGAGAAACTGTTTGCTTGATCTCATCGATCTGGGCTCTTTGCATTGGACCCTGTGGAGCATCTAAGGTTAATAGGCTCTTGGAGCCCGAGTTCCCATGAATCTTGGTGGTAGAGGTGCATGGTTGTCCAGAGGAAGAAAAAATAAAATGGCAGCCTCACGCAGGGCTTCTTCTTATCCACAGCTGCCTCATAGCAGAGTCTGGGGCGTCAGGGCCAACACTTAGATGGTAATCACTAGATGGAGAACACTGAGGCCATGATCATTTTATTCATTGTCAATTCACACTGGCTGGGGTCCTCTGTAATTGTTAAAATGTGGAGACAAGGAGATTACTGAATCCATACCTGCAGTTGGTGTTTCTAACATTCCCCAATATCTAGTTCTCTCCTAATTCTGGTTCACTGAGCATTGCCATTTCCCGTGCCAGGGGTTCGAGCCATGGTAATGTAACAGAAGTAACATGAGAGACATAAGCATGAAGCACTGATGCTGGATCCTCAGGCCTCCTCCCCTGCAGCGGCCAATGCAGCTGCCTCCTGTAGAGATCAGCTTCTCAAGAAGGAACAGCCCCTGTCATTCTGGGTCGCGGAGTGAGGGTGTCAGGGAGCAGAAGTTCTCCAAGCCCAGCCCAGGCTGACGGGTCATGTGAGCGAGAAATCATCTTGTTATTTCGGTCACTGGGCTGGAGACAGTCTGTACACCTATGCTGATTGAGGCAGTATCATATCAATGCATTGCTGAACTGGTTATAGTTTTGGTCATACAACCGAAAAATCAAAACCGAGGAACAACCATACAAAGCGAAAAAGCCGATGACCGTGTTTGTTGATGGAGACACAGCAGGGATTACTCAGACACAGCCTCTCCTCCCTTGGATCTTACATGCAGATACAGGGAATTCACACATTCTGGGATGTGTTCGTAATAAAAAATAAGTAAATAATAATAAATACATTTTCTGTAGCAAATTATCACGAACAGTGGCTTACGACAATCGGAATTTTTTTCTCTCACAGTTTCAGAGGCCAGAAGCCAAGGCGTCAGCAGGGCTGTGCTCCTTCCCAAGGCTCTGGGGGAGAATCCTTTCCTACCTTTTCCAGCTTCCGGTGGCTGTTAACATTCCTGTGGCCACATCTCTCCCCTGCTTCCATGGTCACGTGGCCTCTCTGGGCATCTCAAATTTCCATCTGCTTTTCTCTTATAAGGATACTTGTCACTAGGGTCCACCTGGGTAATCCAGAATGATCTCACTTTGGATACTTAATTACATCTGCAAAGACCCTTTTTTCAAATAAGGTCACATTTACAGGTTCTGGGTGGACATATCTTTTGGGGACCACCATTCAACCCATTACCTGAATATTTTCTAAGTGCCAGCCACTAGGCAGTCTACGTCCATGTTTTATCTGACTTTTCCTCCCAGTCAGTCTCTGAAGTAAATATTATTGTGTCCATTTTAAAGGCAGAGAAACTGAGCTGAGTTTCAGGGATGTTAAGTAACTTGTCTAAGGTCACACAATGGTGGGAGCCAGACGATATTCCAGGTCTTATTCCTAAACTCGTAGAATTTCACATCTATATCTGTATCATCTATATCTATATTATATACCTATACCTATATCTATCTATATATATACATCTACACCTATCTATATCTATCTCTCTATCTCTCTATCTATCGATCTATCATCTATCTATCTACCTCCAAATAATTGTCATTTTCTCCAAACCACTGTTGCTTAAAAGATTTCTGGAACCCCCCTGCTTCTAAACCACTCTACAATCCACACAAAAAAAGTCTACCTACTTGCATTATTGTCACAATTTGTCTTATATGTGGTCTTAGGCAGCTTTATTTTCATATGATGTAGTTCCCAGATTAAATTCTGCTCTCAGTAAACAGGCCCCAGCATCTGACGAATCATTGCCTGTGGATTTCTCAAAGCACTAATTACTCAAGAGCAAAGTAGGCTGGTTAAATCCAGCTGAAGGCTTTGCTCTGCAATTAAGGGGCCCAGGTAGAAAGACAACGTGGAATGCCCCCAGTACAATCTGGGTTGTCACACCAGTGTAACCCTTCTGCTGTGTCCCAGGGATGTCTGGAAGGCATGCAGGTGTGGCTCATTAACCAAACATAAGTATGTGGAGTCCATGTTGCAGAAAGCCTTCCTCTTCCCATTGAATTCAGTCTAAGCTACATACTATTGGTGCCATCCCCAACAGCTATCTCCTTCTGTCTCCTTTGCTGGAAATGCTGCCTCCCCACGTTTTTAGAGGCCATGTGGCAGCTGGGAATGCAGGGTTACCTTACAATAGTGGGGAAACACTTCCTGACCTCCTGCAAATTCAGAATAGAACGATGCAGAGCAGCTGGGATGTAACCAGAGGTGCCTGGAGCTCCCTACCTCTGGACTCACAGCAAGGGAATCAATGCCTTTATTTGAATATTGCATTACCTACACCAATAGCACACTGCCTGATCACAGGAGTTATAACAACAATAAGGTAACATTTACTGAGTACCCAGTATATGCTGGGAAATTTTCATAGATTATCTCATTTAATTCTCACATCAATGCTATGAGGCAGGTATTGTTATTCCTTCCATTTTACAGATGAGAAACCAAGATACAGAGAGGTTAAGTAACATACCCAGGGGAGCACAGTAAGTATGATGGAGGCAGAATTTGAACCCAGAGCCATGTGCTTAACCCCTATGCTGTGCCAGTTGAATGGGCATCTGGGAACCTCTCTTCTCTTCCCCCCTAGAAAGCCCTATTCTGCCACCTGCTTAGCCAATTCTTCCTGAAGTAGAAAGAGTAATTCCACTGGGAAGTACTCTCAGCCCTTAGGACCTTGGGCACAGAATAGATATTTTCTCATTGGAAGGGGGATGACAAGTTTGTTATTTGGGAAGAAGGAACATTTAGAATGCCTTGTTTCTTTTGGGTTGACAGGGATCCTTAAGCTGAGATCATCTAGTTATGTCTGCAGAGGGCTTGAGTAGGATGAGAGGTATTGTATGTGCTAGGGGTTTATCATTCCCACTATGGTGAACAACAAGACATTACATCCAACAGAGTAAAGGACTTTATTGCTAGGTTGGGTGGCAATGGAGGGTACCACTTTTATGTAAACCTGGCCTTGAATGTCACCCCATAGGTAAACAAGAGAATGTGTGTTTGGCACATATGATATAAATGGCAAGGAGGGACACCTATGTGGGATGGTTTTCCACGTCTCCTGCCATCCTGATTACCGTGTGGGAGGAAAGCCCTGTTGCCATAGGTTGAGGGTAAGCTTTAACTTGGCCCAAATTAAATGCCTGCAGACTATGATTAATTGATTTTGATTAAAGTGGATTTTACTATCTATTGCCTATCCTTATAAATGTAATTTCTTGATGAAGGCATTCTTTATGTAGAGGTTTAAAAGAAAAATTGATAAATAGCTTAGCCCGGCTGTTGGATTTCTATTTCCTCTCCGACGCCTGCCTGTACCATTGCTGTCAGCGCTTCCCAGAGCCTTCCTTGAAACTGTCCTGTTTTACATGTCCTGGTCATTCAGTTATTGGCTTCTTTGTTCACCCGTAAACTGAGGCTCTGGCTAGCGTCGTCCCACGGGAACAGCTCCCTGAGAAGCGAGTTTGGGCGATCTCTCATAATGTGGCCTACTTCTAGGCCCTGGAAGCATGTTTCTTGATGGGGGCTCCTGGCCCCTGAGAGCTACTGATTCTCCCACGTCTCACCAAATGATGCTCTTAGCGAATTAAAGCTGTTCCCATTTTGCTCACGGCAGGTTTCAGAGTGCTTTTTCAAGAAACATGCAGCCCTGCCTCTACCAAGGCTTGTCCGGGCCTCTATATTTTTATAAAGCGCCAACCTATTTGTTTTCCTATTTCCTTCTGTGGCTCCCTTTCTGTTCAAGGCTCTTGGCAAAACTGTGAAGTAACTGCTGTTGTTCTTCCCAGCCTTCCTTGCTGTGTTCCATTGCTCTGTGGAAGCTCTGCAACCGTCTTCCATGGAGAGTTTCCCATTCCTGAGCAGCTGCAGTGAGCCAGACCTGCCTTAGCAATGTATACCCTAAAACTCATTTAAATTCTCTCAGTAAATCTCTCTGCTGTTTGAAAGAAGAGGGAAATTGAGGCTCAGGGAGGTCAAATAACGTTGCTAGTTTCCTCCCCAGTAAGAAAGTGGGTTCGGCTCAGGTCTGAAGTCCGAGCTGTGGAGTGTCCCCTGTAGGCTGTCACCCATCCCGCCCCCTGACCCCTCTTTTCTCCCGTTCCCTATAACATCTGCTCTCAGCAGCCTCTATTTTCCTAGCCATTGTCATCTGTTCTCATTCATTTTCTATTCCATTATTTTCCTCGATGACACTGCTGCCTCTTTAAAATACAAATCCAATCACATTCCCCCTTAGGATAAAATTATTCCTGGCTTCCCATTGCTTTCCAGACAGAATCCAGGCAAGCACAGCCTCTCGGGCCTGAGGGGCCTTTACTCTCCTCTATTCTGTCCTCTACTCCTCCCCTACTCCATCAGGGATGATCACCCCTTGCACGCTACACAGAATTGTTGGCAGCCCCTAGAAGATCCCCTGACTCTCTTTCACCATCATTCCTTTGCCTGTGATATTCTCTGCTGCCTAAAATGGGCACACTTCTGCCTGACCTTGGAGTTTCAGCTAAGGAGTCACTGCTCTGGGAAGCCAGATGGACTGGGCCATTCTGTGTGGAACCCTTCCCTGCAGGACAGCCTGCCCTGGGTTTGGTGCTCTGGAGGCCCCTCCTGCAGCCAGACCCTGCCTGCCCAGCCTGTGCCCCTCATCTAGACCATGACCGGAGTGTCAGGACCTGGAATATTCTTCCCAGAGGGCCCCAGCCTGCTTCCAGGGCCTGAGGGGTCAGAGTGACAGCCAAGGGGAGGCCACTTTTCAGGAGAGGAATATCATGTGAACTTAGGCTTACAGACTGGGTTGGACACAAATATGCTTGGGAAGCCTTTTGTGATGTCCCATGAAGCCAGGATGGGAACAGAAAGTGGGGATGGTGAGCTGGGGCTGGGAGCACGCCGCTGCTGGGTGCTACAAGTACTAAACATGGCCTGCAGCTACCACTGTGCTTCCTTTCCCCCCTTCCTTCCTTCCTCCCTCCTTCCCTGCCTTCCTTTATTGTTGTAAAAGAACATCTAATACACAATTTACTGTATTAACCCTTTTCTTTTTATCAATATTAAGAAGGATCTGCTAACACTCAGGGTGCGGCTTTTTCATACGAGGAATTCTGGAGGTGAGACCACACCCGAGAAACCAAGGCCAGGGAGTTTGATTTTGATTGAGAAAGAGTAAAGTTTGGATTGGAAGGCCAGCTCTGGGCAGGTGATGGGTGGGGTTGGTCAGAAGCAAGGTCAAAAGACAGGGCCTTGGAATTATTGTCAGCACCTTGAAACGAGACTTTCAAGTTCAGGTCCAGAAAGGGTCGTGACGCAGGCTAAATCCTTGCAGGGTCCTGTGGCTGAATGTTATGCCAGGAAAACACCTTTTAAACTGCCTTTGCGCACTTTCCAGGCCTGGACTGGGTGTATCCCTGATCAATATACTTTGAGAGACAGTGACAAGCTGGAGTTTTCCAGAGTAGGGTAAACAGGGCTCTGGACGTGTGCCCTGGAAGAGTGGGAGATGTGTGCTCTGACGAGAAGACTCACTGGGGCCATGGATTCGTCTTCAAATCAATGTTATATATAATTCATAGCATAAAATACTGCATAACTAACTGGAGAAAGAGTCCCCAGCGCACCACGAATCAGAAGAAGCCAGTTACGGAAGAGTGTCCTCATGTTTTAAAACTGTTAACAAACATATATGTATGCATACCTGTGTATGTGTGAGTATTCATACGTGTGTGTGTGTGTGTGTGTGTGTGTGTGTGTGTGTGTATAAATGTATCGGATACATTTGTTTCAGAAGTCAGGCAGTTTGTAAAACTCAGCTTTTCGGTTTACAAAAATGAATTTTCTTTCATCTCTCCATCCACATTCACCTTAGAAAAGAAGTCCTCGTTTCTATGAGGGTAGGAAAACGGAAACCTTGCCACCACAGGGCACTTAATCATTTCTGGCCTGAACTTTGAGCTTTTGGGGGAAATGTCAGTTAATTGAAGGTTGTCACCGTGACACTCTCTCCGTGAGGTGGCGGCCATGTGTCTGGTCAGGGAGTGTCTGCTGGCTCCATCCTGGACCTCCCGCTTCTGGGCTGGTCCAGGTGGGCCTGATCCAGTGTCTGCACAGTGGTCTCTGCCAGGCAGAGATGCAGGTTTCCTTGGGCCATGATGGCTTCACGCTGGCTTCCTGTTGCACGTGCCTCTCAGAGGTGCGGCCGCGGCTCCTTTCGGCCTCTGACGGTCTTGTAGGTGACACTACCGCCTGGTTTCATCCCCAAGTCAACCACTGACCCCTTGGGGTGACAGAGAGATGCTGGGTCCCTTTCCATGGCCCCTGATCCTCAGGGAATTGGTGATTATTGATGATGATGGGGTAGAGTGGTCTATCCTCTCATTCTTAACTGGTGAGGGGGACACTTGGGCCAGTGTTCTGACTTCAGAAATCTGAAATCAAGGGGAAGACACAAATCCCCTATATTCAGAGTCAACTTTAATCTCCAGGGAGGGTCTGATCCATCACTCCAGAGGGAAAGGGGCACACAGTTCTTACCCTTCTTTTTCTAACAAGTGACTCCCTATTCCCCTGCCCTCGTCCATCGTCACTGTATCTACAGTACTGCACTGGACTTGTCGCCAGATAGAGCAAGCACTAGAGAGTTGGGATTTTTAGAGCCCTGACCTCTGGGAGAGGTGGGGGGCTGGAGATTGATTTCAATCACATGGCTAATGATTTAATCAATCGTGGCTACGTAATGAACCCCCAATAAAAACTCAGGATACTGACGCTGGTGGAGCTTCCTGGTTGGGGAGCACATTGATGTGTGGGGAAGGTGAAGCGCCCTGGCTCCACGGGGAGTGTCATAGAAGCCTTGAGTCTGGGACCCTCCCAGACCTTGCCCTAAGCCTGTGGGGTCAACACTAACTCCAGGTTGTTAGTGTCAGAATTTTACTGCAGTGCACCCGGTTGGGGTGAAACAGCACAAGTGTATATACCTAGGAGCGGAATTGCTGCCAGGTTATTTTCCAAAGCGTTTGACCAATTCACACTGCCATCAGTACTGTATAAGTGTTCTGGTTATACAGTACACTGGTTACTCCTTGCCCTATACAAACGGCAGGCTGTCTAACTTATGCCAGTCTGGAGGTACCATTGCTTTCTTACTGTGGTTTTAACTTGAATTTCCCTTTTACCCAAGGAGATTAAATATCTTCTCATACAGTCATTGGCCATTCAGGTTTTCATCTTTTATAAAGTGCCTGTTTAGCTTATTTTTTTTTCTGTTGAAATCAGTAAATAAAATCTATCATCTTTTTCTTATTGATTATTTATACATGATATTAATTTCTGTCTTGACTTTCTACTCTCATTTTGATGTCTTTTGAAGAATTTAAATATAGTAGTGTTTATTAATCTTTTTCTTCATGATTTGTGCTTTCTAGGTCTTGTACAAGAAATAAATCTTTACCTTCAAGGTCTTTTTTTTTAAACTACTTCCACACATTTTGTTTTATTTTGTTTTTTAACATCTTTATTGGAGTATGATTTCTTTACAATGGTGTGTTAGTTTCTGCTTTATAACAAAGTGAATCAGCTATACATATACATATATCCCCATATCTCTTCCCTCTTGTGTCTCCCTCCCTCCCACCCTTCTAGGTGGTCACAAAGCACCGAGCTGATCTCCCTGTGCTATGCAGCTGCTTCCCACTAATATAATGGTTTTATATTTAGTAGTGTATATGTGTCCATTCCACTCTCTCACTTTGTCCCAGCTTACCCTTCCCCCTCCCCATGTCCTCAAGTCCATTCTCTAGTAGGTCTGTGTCTTTATTCCCATCCTGCCCCTAGGTTCTTCATGACCATTTTTTTTTCTTTAGATTCCATATATATGTGTTAGCATATGGTATTTGTTTTTCTCTTTCTGACTTACTTCACTCTGTATGACAGACTCTAGGTCCATCCACCTCACTAAAAATAACTCAATTTCGTTTCTTTATATGGCTGAGTAATATTCCATTGTATATATGTGCCACATCTTCTTTATCCATTCATCTATCGATGGACACTTAGGTTGCTTCCATGTCCTGGCTATTGTAAATAGAGCTGCAATGAACATTGTGGTACATGATTCCTTCTGAATTATGGTTTTCTCAGGGTACATGCCTGTCCACTGCGCCACCAGGGAAGCCCTATTTTTAGTTTTTTAAGGAACCTCCACACTGTTCTCCATAGTGGCTGTATCAGTTTACATTCCCACCAACAGTGCGTGTACCTTCAAAGTCTTAAAGATGTTTTACCATATTGTGTTCATAATTAAAATTTTTGATTTTCACATTTAAATGTTCAATGTACCTGGAATTTATTGGTGTGTATCACGTGAGGTAAGGGCCCAATTTCATTTGTTTCTATATAAATAACCAATTATCCCAGCACCAATTATTGCTTGGTCCTCCTTTGCTACTAAAGTGTCAGCTTTATTGTAAATCAGTTTTTCATGTATAAGAAGGTTTGGTTCTGGTTTTCTAATCTTTTGGTTTTAATTGAGGTATAATTGACATACAGCCTTATTTTAGTTTCAGGTGTATAACATGATTTGATATTTGTGTATGTTATGAAATGATCACCATGATAAGTCTAGTTAACATCCATCACCACATATAGTTACAGAATTTTTTTCCTTGTGATGAGAACTTTGAAGATTTACTCTCTCAACAACTTTCAAATATGCAGTGTAGTGTTATTAACTATAGTTGCCATGCTGTGCATTACATCCTCATGACTTATATTTTATAACTGGAAGTCTGTACCCTTTGTATCCCTTCACCCACTTCACTCACCCTCTACCTCCTGCCTCTGGCAACCAATCTGATCTCTGTAACTATGAGCTTCATGAATTTTTTTTTAGATTTCACATGTAAGTGGGATCATATGGTACCTCAAGATCCATCCATGTTGTCACAAATGGCAAGATTTCATTCTTTTTTATGGCTGAATAATATCCCATTGTATACACCACATTTTCTTTATCCATTCATCTGTTGATGGACACTTAGGCTGTATCCATATCCTGGCTGTTGTAAATAATGTTACAATGAACATGGGATTTTTGAATTGGCGTTTTTGTTTTCTTTGGATAAATACCCAGAAGTGGAATTAATAGATCATATGGTAGTTGTTTTAGTTTTTTGAGGAAGTTCTATACTGTTTTCCACACTGGCGGAACCAATTTACATTCCCATCAACAGTGTATGAGGGTTCCCTTTTCTCCACATCCTCACCAACACTTGTGATTTGTTGTGTTTTTTTTTTTTTTGCGGTACACGGGCCTCTCACAGTTGTGGCCTCTTCCATTGCAGAGCACAGGCTCCGGACGCACAGGCTCAGCAGCCATGACTCACAGGCCCAGCCGTTCCGTGGCCTGTGGGATCTTCCTGGACCAGGGCATGAACCCGTGTCCCCTGCATCGGCAGGCGGACTCTCAACCACTGTGCCACCAGGGAAGCCCTGTTGTGTTTTTGATAGCAGTCATTCTAGTAGATGTGAGGTGAGATCTCATTGTGGTTTTGATTTGTATTTCCCTGATGATTAGTGATGTTGAATACCTTTTTATGTACCTATTGGCTGTCTGAATATCTTCTTTGGAAAAACGTCTATTCAGGTCCCCTGGCCAATTTTTAATCAGATTTTTTTTGTTGTTAAGTTGTATGAGTTCTTTATATATTTTGGATATTAGCTTCTTATTAGATATATGATTTGCAAATATTTTCTTCTATTTAGTAGGTTACCTTTTCATTTTGTTGGTGGTTTCCTTTGCTGCGTCTCACTTTCTATTCTATTTCGCCAATCTATTTGTCCATTTTGTACAAATACCATACTGTCTTCATTGCTCTTTTTGGCATCTGCTGAGATGAATTACTCCTACTCATTCTAATATCTTGATTATTCTTGATCTTTTGTTCTATATACATACATATTGGAATCAGCTTAGCAACTTCTATTAAAATAAAAACTCTTGGAATTTTGATTAGAATGTTATTAAATCTAAAGGTTAATTTGAGGATAATTGACCATTATATGATATTAAGTCTCTCAATCCATTACTATGGTATGCCTATTTATCTGTTTAGGTATTTTTAAATAATTTACAATATAGGTCTTGCACAATTTTAATAAAATTTATTCTTAAACATGTTAGTCTATATGTTGATATATATTGTTGTAAATTGTATACTGTTCTAAATTGCATCTTTTAAAAATTATATTTTGAACTTTTTTTTACCAGTATATGGAAATGAAAAATATTTTTACATTTTGGTTTCAAATCTGACAAACTTTTCAAACTCTCTTACTAATTATAATTATCTATAGATGCTTTTGGGCTTTCTGTGTACTAAATAATATAATCTGCAAACAACAATAGTTTTGTTTCTTTTTTCCAATCCTTATATATTTTCTTTCTCGAAGAAAATTTTCTTGAAGGAAAAATTTTCTTCTTTTTATTATTCTGGTGTTTTTTTTTTAGGTCTCAAGATCAGAGGGTCAAGTTAATTATGCTTCTCAGTTCAGGGTGAATTATCATAATGGATTCATGCAAGACACTTCTCCATCATTTATTTATTCCTTGTTTCTAACGCTCTCCTGTCCCATTGCCCTCCCCCTACTCCAGAGACAGCCACTCCAATATGTTTAATGTGTAGACTTTATTTTGTATGTATTCTTGGAAGAGAGATATTATTTTTTTTGTAGGAATATATTTTTAACTTGTGCTATATAGATCATTCTGTTTCTTTTTATATTTAAATATATGAATACTTAATCCACCATTTCTAACTGCTTCATAGTAAATTTATATTTTGTCTCTTCATCTCTCAGTAATGGATGTCAGAAAACCCCTTTGCCACACAAATACAGCTACAATAAACATCTCCATATATATTCCCTTACAGACCTGCATAAGGGTATATTTGGAATCTAATGAGGGAGTGGAATTGCCAGCTCACAGGGAATGCATATTCCTAATTTGATCAAGTGGTCCCCATGGTGTTTCAGGACAGCTGTTGTCAGCAATACCTGCTGTTTCTGTGCCTTCACATGTCCTCTGATATTTAGCATTATGCCATCTTCCTAATTTTTGCCAATCTAATAAATGTAAGTGGATATTTTATTGTTATTTTAATTTGCATTTCTTTGATTCCTAATGAGTTTGAACATCTTTTCATATACTTGTTAGATTGGGGGTTTCTCTTTTGTAAGATGCTTGTTTATATTTTTGCTCATTTTTCTATTGTGTTTTTGTTTTTTTCCTTGTTGATTTGCAGACATTCCTTGTATATTTTATATATTATTCTCTTGTTGATTTTAGTCATCACAAATATCTTTTTCCTAGTCTGTCTACTTTCTATTAAGTTTGTCCATGATGTCTTACACAGAACAGAAATCTTTCATTTTGATGTAATCAATTTTATTCCCCCCTCCATTTTTTTTTGCCTTATGATTTTGAAAATTTGTTTACAAAGTCCTTCCTTGCCCCTGGATCACAAAAATGTTCTCCTGCATTTTCTTTGATTAATTTTATATTCATATTACCTTTCATATTTAGGTCCATCAGAAGTTCACCTTCCTATGTAGTATCAGGTTTAAATTCGGATCTAATGATTCATTCTTTCCACTTGATTCATGGTGTCACCTTTGTTACACATTCAATTCCTATACACAAACGTGTATATGCATTTTGTGTGTGGGTGTGTGTATGTGTGTATCCATAGATTTGGCTTAAACCCATGGGTTTGACCCTGAGCTCTCCATTTTCTTCCATTGGTATGCTTATCTATTCTTTCTCTACGACCAAAATATTTTTGTTAATATGTCAATATGACTTTGTAGACTGTCTTAATATATTTTCAGAAAAGACCATTTCTTTATTTTTATTTTATTTTATATATATATATTTTTTGTGGTACGCGGGCCTCTCACTGTTGTGGCCTCTCCCGTTGCAGAACACAGGCTCTGGACGCGCAGGCTCAGTGGCCATGGCTCACGGGCCCAGCCGCTCCGCGGCATGTGAGATCGTCCCAGACCAGGGCATGAGCTCATGTCCCCTGCATTGGCAGGCAGACTCTCAACCACTGCACCACCAGGGAAACCCCATTTCTTTATTTTTAAAAGGTGACTTACCTATCCCTGAATATTTATTCTTGTATGTAAATTTTAAAATTTATTAAGTTCCTAAAAAATCCAAACAGAATTTTATTGTATAGAGTTTATACACTAATTTGGGCAGAATGTCTATAACATTAAATCATGCCATTAAAGAAAATGAGATACAATATCTCTGCATTTATTTAGATACTTTTAAATGTTCCTTATTGAATTTTAAAGTTTCTCCATAGATGTATATCCTCAGTGAAGCTTTTTCTTAGATACTTTATAGTTGTATTGATTTGGGGAGCTATGTTTTATTTTTAATTATATTTTCTATATGGTTAGAAAAGTCATGTAGAGATAAGCTGATGAGTCTTGTAGGTTAAACCTCTCTCTGGGCCCTGATTAGGTATGTGTGAAGCCACTCTCATCTCTATGTTTCTTAATCTTTCTTTCCTACTTTCTATTTGTTTTGCCATGTGCTGCTTTTTGGATAATTTATTCAGCTGTAACTTCCAGTCAAGTAATTCTCTCTTCAGCTGTGTCTAAGGTACTCCACCTCTGTAGTCTATTTTTAGAAAAAAAATTCCCTCAAGTTATCTTTCTTTTCAAAAGTAGGTTTATTGAGATATAATTTATGGCTGATAAAATCTCTAATTTTAATTGTTCAGTTTTAACAAAATTATATAATAGTGTAACCATCACCAAAATCAATATATAAAACATCTCCAATCCCTTCAAAAATTCCTCATAATCTTTTATAATCAATTCCTTCCAACTCTTCCAAGCTCCTGGCAACCATTGATTTATTTTCTGTCTTTATAATTTTGCCTTTTCCAGAATGTCATTTAAATGAAACCATATAGTATATAGCCTTCTGTATTTGGCTTCTTTCACTTAAGCATAATCTTTTTCAGACTTACTCATGTATCCTGTAGTTTATGTATTAGCAGTTCATTCCATTTGGCCACTGAACAGTATCCCAACATATGGATGTACCACAATTTATTTGTCCATTCTCCAGTTGATACAATTTAGGTTGTTTCCAGTATTTGGCTATTATGAATAAAAGTGCTATGAACATTTGCTTACAGGTCTTTGTGTGAACATATGTTTCACTTATTATGAGTAAACACTTAGGAGTGAGATTTCTGGATCACATGGTAAATGTATGTTTAATGTTATAAAACACTGCCAGAACTCTTCCTAAAGTTTCCATACCATTTTGCATTTCCTCTGGCAATGTATGAGAGTTCCAATTGCTCCACATCCTTGCCAGCACTTGATATTGCCAGTTTTTTTTAAGTTCAGCCAATGTAGTGAGTGTACAGTGTTTCTGCAGTATATTTTCAATTTCAATTATTATATATATATATATATATATAATTTTTTTTTTTTTTGGCGGTACGTAGGCCTCTCACCTTTGTGGCCTCTCCCGTTGCGCAGCACAGGCTCCAGACATGTAGGTTCAGCGGCCATGGCCTATGGGCCCAGCTGCTCCACAGCATGTGGGATCCTCCCAGACCAGGGCATGAACCCGTGTCCCCTGCATCGGCAGGTCGACTCTCAACCACTGCGCCACCAGGGAAGCCTCATTTATTATATTTTTTATTTCTAGAGGTTCTATTCATTTTCCCCCAAATATGCTTAGTCACTTTTAGATATGCTTTCTCCTTCCTCAACTCTCCTTTACTTTTAAAAATTATTATATAAGTTTTAGGTGTACTGCATTATAATTCAACATCTGTATAATACTACAATGGCAACTTTACTTTTAAAAAACATATTAAACTGAGTTTATGCTCTGTGTCTAATAATCCCAGTATCTTACCATGTTTTAAGGTCTTATTCTGTTGTCTTTGTTTTCAGCTGGCTTTGGTTCATGATTTCTTGTTGTTGATTATGAGCTATATTACTTGCAACTTTACCTGTGGGAATACTTTGAGGGTGGGGTTGGAGATGACTTCCTTCAGATAAGGAAGGCATTGCTTGCTGTCAGGTGTCTGAGGAATTACCATCCCAGGACTATTTAAGCTAAATTCTCACCCTGAGATTTTTCAAATCAACCAGTTAGTTTGAATTCAGTCTGTGAACCTGCCTGAGTCTGACTTGAGATTACACACTCTCAGGGGAGATTTCTTTTCTCTCCTCTACTCACCACAAAGACTTGAGACAGATCATTTGCCTTGTAGTCCTTAGAGAGGTGGGTTTATTTCCAGAGCACTCTTATACTGGGGGATAGCATTTAGGTAGCTTCCAGCTTTTTGTTGGGGGTCTCCAAATACACACTATTTTGAGGGGACTCTGGGCTTTGCTCTAGCAGCAGGAAAGACAGGAAGGAGATGGAAATGAATTGGCAACCACCCTTATCTACTACAAACACTATTTTAAATAAAAATCACATTAAAGTAATGAATGGAAACACACCCTAAAATGAGGAAATGCAAGGACACAGGAGTAGGAACAGAATCTTTACAGGTTTAAAAGAATTTTTTTTCTTTTACCTAATGATTTATCCAATTTTTACATTCTTTTCTAAGGTTCTTTTCCCATATAGGCTATTACAGAGTACTGAGTAGAGTTCCCTGTGCTCTACAGTAGGTTCTTGTTAGCTATCTATTTTATATATAGTAGTGTGTATATGTCAGTCCCAATCTCCCAATTTATCCCTCCCTCCCAACCCCCAAGAATCGTTATAGGTTTACCTGAAGATGTGGAGTGAGTTGACTCCAAGGTCTTACACATCTCTTCCTGCGTTAAGATTCACACATCATTATCCCATTCTAGAAATGTTCCTTGAGTTCTTTGCAGTGTGTTGATAAGAGGTCAACTAGCAATAGCAAAGCATTTACTTCCTGTTCTTTAAAAAATATTAGTAGATGGGGCTTCCCTGGTGGCGCAGTGGTTGAGAGTCTGCCTGCCCATGCAGGGGACACGGGTTTGTGCCCCGGTCTGGTAGGATCCCACATGACGTGGAGCGGCTAGGCCCGTGAGCCATGGCCGCTGAGTCTGCGCGTCCGGAGCCTATGCTCCACAACGGGAGAGGCCACAACAGTGAGAGGCCCGCGTACCGCAAAATAAATAAATTAATTAATTAAAAAAATAAAAAATATTAGTAGAAGAATATAGTAGAAATAGTATGGTAGAAATTAACACTTTCCAACTCATGTGAAAACCCATCTGGGAATGTCAGTTATTTCCAATACTGACAGAGATTGAATTTCTTTCTTTCTTGTTGTCTGGTGAACTTGTTAAGATAAATACTAGAAGCAGAATTGCAAGTTCAGATGTATGTTGATTTTAAATTTGGAGAAGTATTACCTAATTTTCCTTCAGATACTCTACTATCAGCAGAATGTGAGGGTTAATTTTCCTCTCTATCCTAGTTAACATTGGCTATAATTTTAAAAATTTGTTTTTTGCATAGTCTTTTGTAGTCTTGTAACAGTTCTCATAAGTTATTACTAACTGTCATCTATAAATAACTAATCAAATTCAATGTTCAAACCTCTACCAGGCCAATATTTCTTCTTTCAAATACTTTGTTCTATCTTTTCAAGATGGTGTTTGGGTATAGGTATAGATGTATGTGATATCGTGGCAGCTAAGGGGTCCTTTTGCCATCCCCTGGATTCTTGATGACTCCTTTGGAGAGAATCTTTGTCATGCCTGCTCAATGGGCATCCTACTGGCATCTGCCTCTTACAGCTGTTGAAGATGGGACTTGGTTCTATCACTACCCCATTGGCTAAATCCCACCTAGGTTCTTATTGGCCTCACAGAACTTGAGTCTCACCA
This sequence comes from Neophocaena asiaeorientalis asiaeorientalis, assembly GCF_003031525.2. Taxonomy (NCBI): domain Eukaryota; kingdom Metazoa; phylum Chordata; class Mammalia; order Artiodactyla; family Phocoenidae; genus Neophocaena; species Neophocaena asiaeorientalis. The sequence goes on along the minus strand of NW_020175435.1, from coordinate 234,299 downwards.
CACTTTCCATCTGGCTGCTGGCTTGGGCCATCCCCTCTGCAACCTCTGCCTTCCATGGGCTCCCCTTCACTCTCACTGCAGGCCTGATGCCTTGCAACACTCTACTACTTCCTGCGTTCCCTAGGGTAAAGCAGTGTGAGGATTCTGGCAGCTCTCTCACTAGGGAAACATCCTTAAGGTATCCCAATGTACATATGCTGAGGCAAGGCAGATAAAGGCTGCCCAGCCTAGCAAATAGTAGGTACATAAAGTCTATTTTCCTTCCCTTCTCTTTCTACAGTAGGCAACCAAATGTCTGGCTCTGATCCTGTCACTAATCAAACATGCCAGAATAGTGGATTAAGAAAGAAAAGGAAATAGTTCCACTGCTGAAAGATAAGCACTCTGACCATTCTGATAGATATTCATCTCCAGACATTTTTCTGTGAATATTGAAATCTATGTTAAGGTTGGGGTAGGGGGAACATCCTTTCTCTTGTCTCCATGTTTCCAAATGGTAGGACCTCTAGTAGAGTATCATCCTAGCCTTTCTCTAATGCCTCACTTAATCCTCTGAAGAGAAGGGGCTGGGAGAAGAAGTTGGGTCTGTGAGGCTCAGTACCTCCACCTTCCAGAGATAGGCTGAGAGCCCACATTCTGCTTTGGGGGTCCCTGCTGTGAGTTTTACAGAGACAAGATTTGGTCCTGCTGAGGGAGCCTGTGTTTGTCCAATGTAGCCTGTGATCGAGTAGGCAAGGAAGTCAGTTGTGGGGTTCTGTATTGGGAAGTTCATAATAAGTATTTTCTCTCTCTCTGTCATAGAGTGTTTAACCCCCTATGGATGGTAATTAAGTTGTTTCCATATTTTACTATTAAAACACAGGCTTTGTAAACATTCTTGTATATATTTCTTTTCTGCTTGCCTGATGAACTCATTAGGATAAATTACTAGACACAGAATCGCAGGGTCAAATGTACGCCGATTTTAAATTTGGAGAGGTATTACCCAATTTTTCTTCAGTTACTCTCTCATCACCACAGTGTGGGAGTTCCTTTTCCTCCACACCTTAGCCAACATGAGCTATAATTAATTAAAAAACTTTGCTCATCTGCTAGCTTAAATATTGTTTTAGTTGCCATTCATTTTATTACTAGTGAGCTTGAGCATATCTTCAATTTGTTTTTCTTTAATTTGCTTGTGCATGTTCTTTGAGAATTTTTCCATTAGGGTGGGTTTTCCCTCTTCTTTGATTTGTAAAAGTGATTTTTGTGTTAAGAATCTCAGTCCTTTTTTTTTTTTTTTCTTGCGGTACGCTGGCCTCTCACTGTTGTGGCCTCTCCCGTTGCGGAGCACAGGCTCCGGACGCGCAGGCTCAGCGGCCATGGCTCACGGGCCCAGCCACTCCGCGGCATGTGGGATCTTCCCGGACCGGGGCACGAACCCGCGTCCCCTGCATAGGCAGGCGGACTCTCAACCACTGCGCCACCAGGGAAGGAAAGCCCCCAGATGACCTTTTAAACCTACCTTTTTAAATTGAACTATTAACGTATGCACATAGTGAAATTTTGTAATTGTGGAAAAGTATAGGTGGGCATACAATGCTCACTTGCTTTTTTCATGTAATACATCGGGGAGATAATTTTATGTCGACGCCCATAAATCTCTTTCATTCTTTCTATTATTCCATTTTATGAATGTTTCATAATTTCTTCCACCAGTCTCCTGTGGATGGACTTTTATGTTGTTTCTAGTCTTTTGCCAATACAAACAATGTTGCAATGAATGCATATCTGTGTCCATATATCTTTGCATGAGAGCAGATATGCAGAGGTGGGATTTCCAGCTCAAAGCGAGGTCCATTTGAAATTTTGATAGATATTTACCAATTGTCTTCCACCGAGTGGCACCAATTTACACTCCTACCAAGACTGTATAAGAATGCTCGTTTCCTCGCATCCCATCAACTCTAGGTATTACCACGCTTCTAGATCTTTGATTATCTGATAAGCAAAATATTATTTTCATGTGTTTTTGTTATTTAAATTGGTATTTGCTCATTTATGAGAAAGGTTGGGTTACTTTGTGTTATTTTCTTATGCTTAAAATTCACTTTTACATCTTCTCCTCGGGGCCAGCCACACAGACATCCATATTTAAGTGGTTTCCTCAAAGAATTCTGGCTTCAGCATCATGCAAAAAAAAAGGGTTCTTAACTCTAAGATTTTAAACAGATGTTTTAGGGACTTCCCTGGTGGCACAGTGGTTAAGAATCAGCCTGCCAATGCAGGGGACATGGGTTTGATCCTTGGTGCGGGAAGATCCCACATACTGCAAAGCAACAAAGCCAGTGTGCCACAACTACTGAGCCTGTGCTCTAGAGCCTGTGAGTCACAACTACTGAGCCCACGTGCCACAACTACTGAAGCCCGCACACCTAGAGTCCATGTTCCGCAACAAGAGAAGCCACTGCAATGAGAAGCCCGTGCACTGCAACCAAGAGTAGACCCTGCTCACCACAACTAGAGAAAGCCCACGTGCAGCAACGAAGACCCAACGCAGACAAAAATAAATTAAATAAAATAAATTTATAAAAAAAGATAAAGTGATGTTCTAATAGAAAAGAGATTAAATAAAGCATCTCTGGGAGTGATAAAGAAGGTCAGTGCTGTTCTATTTGCAAAAATTTGGCTTGTTCAGACGTTTCAGGAATTCCTGAAAATGTCTTGGGCACAGGGTGGAACAGGTGTATTTCTTTACCATCCAGAGGCCTGGTTAAAATGGTTTTTAACCCTTCCATTGAACAATTACGAATCGCATCAAGTCTGAGCTTTTGGTGGAGACACGAGGTCTCCTTGTGTAGGATGGGGCGTTTACAGCTCCAGCATGGGACTCTGATGGAATCCCTCACAGGACGCCCTGTTCTCACCCTGCTGTTGTTTTCATCCCATTCCTAGGGCCTAGTTGATCTTCTGTGAGTCGCTTTCAAATACCAGCTCCTATGGGTCTTGTTAAAATACTTTATCAATGCCCATCTTTCTTGGCAGGGATGACCTTTAACTCAGCTTTGCTGTCACTACCTGACTAGGATAACCTCCAAAGGAAGGTTGCCATGGTGATCCTGCATTCAGCTCAACCAAATCTGGCTTCTGTATCTTATTAAATGTTCCCTAAAAAGGAAATCACACAGAGACACGGAAGAGGAGGGTCATTCACGTGTAGCTGTCATGTTCTCTCGCCCTCTCCCTCTCCCTGATCACCAGCGTCTCTTCCTCCTCCAACGTGAGTTTGTTCACTCATGGCCCCTCTGCTTCTTTTCCTAATCCCAGCTGCCATGCTAAGTGCTTAAGTCTTAGGACTCGAGGGGGTGGAGGGTGGTTAGGCAAATGTCAATTTGCCTTTCAAAAGACATTTTTGCAGCTCAAATCTAACACCACTGGCAAATGTCAGAAGTGGATGTATAATGAGGCTATGTTAGAAACACTAATTGGATGGATATTCTTTTTTTTTTTTTTTTGTGGTGCTTTTCCCCTTTTTCCTGGGGACTCTGTTTTCACAGTGGCTCTCATTAAATCTGAAGAGATTATCTCCTTTAAGCTACAAGCTCCATGCCCCTTGTTCTGGGAGAGACAATTGTTGCTGTGGACTTTCAGGAGATTGTTCTGTATTCACCCCATGGTTGAAGGAAGAGGGGAGAAGGCAAGAAATATGTGACACGCACAAGAGTCTGCAGGAAGGTAGATCAGGCACTCCATTTTTGGCTAACAGTCAGTCTGGCGAAAGGGATGATTGGGCATCAGGGAAGATAAAGTCTGCTCTCAGAAATAGCACAGGGACTCTGCTCAGTATTATGTAACAACCTAAATGGGAAAAGAATTTGAAAAAGAATAGATCCATTTATAGGTATAATTGAATCACACCTGAAACTATCACAACATGGTTAATCAACTATACTCCAATATAAAATAAAAAGTTAAAAAAAAAGGGCAGTGCTGCCCTCAGTCCCTGAGGGGTCCCTACCAGCCCTCCACCCCCGCCTCTAGGAGCAGGGGGCCCACATCTGCTCTGAAAGGAGGGGAGGCCTGACTCTCATCCAGCACACAAGACACAGAGAAGAGCAGTGGGATGCTAAGCAGGCAGAGAAGAGAGCTCTGCTGCCTGGGGCCAGGTCCTCGCCTCCTTCTGGAAAGTCTTTCCCACCGTTAGTTTGCTAGGGCTGCCATAACAAAATACTGCAGACTGGGGAGCTTAAACAACAGAAGTATACTTTCTCCTGGTTCTGGAGGCTGGAAGTCTAAGATCAAGGTGTTGGCCAAGGCACTTTCTCTTGAGGCCTATCTCCTTGGCTTGCAGACAGCCGTCTTCTCCCTGTATCTTTACACGGTCTTCTCTCTGTGTGTCTGTGTCCTAACCTCCTCTTCTTATAAAGACGCCAGTCCTCTTGGATTAGGGCCCACCCCAATGAATTCATTTTCACTTAATTACCTCTTTTAAGGCCCCGTCTCCAAACATAGTCACATTCTGAGGTTCTGGGGCTCAGGACTTCAACATATGAATTTTGCTGGAACACAGGTCAGCCCATTATACCCACCTGTTCTTGACCGGCCCTCTTTTCTGGGCCACTCTTGCCCTCACGCTGTGTTTGTGGGGGGAACAGCCACATGTCTCAGAAGGAAGACATGGAAGCATGTCTCAGAAGGAAGCAAACGGGGACAGTGTCTGGAACCTCATTTTTACCAGATGTCAACTGTTGTTATGATGGAATGCCAAGAAAACTTGATGTTTAAATAATATAATAATCTGCTGTTGAAAACATAATAAAATATAATGTTCCGATAAAATAATCAAAGTCGTAGATTAGGTTGCTCATAATATTCTCTCATGGTCCTCTGTTCTTCTCTTCTGTTGCACTCAGCAGAGCCCTAATTGATACATTGCCTGTAGAATGATTATTTTCTTGTTCATCCATTCCTGGTGATGGATACTCCATCTGGGCAAGAACCACCACTGCTCTCTTCACCCTGTATCCTGACCACTTTGCACAGGGCCTGGCACACACCGTGTGCTTAGAAATAAACTGTGAGTTAATGAATTTATATGTATTCTTATGTCTCCCTCTCTCAGAAAATAAATGACCACGGCAACAGATGCTTTTCGAGCAAGTGAGTGTCCACCTTCCACATACACTGGGGAAATCCACCCACAAGTTCTGAATGGGGAACACTTCTTTAGAGAGGAGGGGTCCCCCCCTCCTCCAGAAGTCTGCCTTGGCCCCAAAGTTAAACACTGACTCTTCCCTTTCCTTTCTTTTTTTAAGGCCAGGCCGTGTGGCATGTGGGATCTTAGTTCCCCTACCAGAGATTGAACCTTTACCCCTGCATTGGAAGCGTGGAGCCTTAACCACTGGACTGCCAGGTAAGTCCTCTTCCCTTTATTTTCTAATAGACTAACACAAACACTGATCTTTTTAAAAGCTTCACCAAGACTTGAAGGAATTACATGAAAGAAAATAAAACCTTAAAATTGACTCTGGGGTTTCACTTCCTGCAAAACACATCATCCTATCTCTGTCCTCACTCCCCTCCCTATAGCAAGCTTTTGGCTGAGCCCCAGGTCTGCCCAAGTTATGAGGTCTCTCCTTCAACACCTGATTCGGTCTGGTGTTCCTATCCCCTCACCCCAACTCCCACCTTAGTTCTAGAGCTCCCACCCCTGTGTCTGGCCAGGTTGGAGCTGTCACAAATGAGCTAGCATCAAAATCATCTTTGGAGAGATATCCTCTAACTCCTGCAGAGATCTCCTTCTACGTTATCAAAACTTCAGATCCACCACTCAATAGAAGCATTTGCTTCCAGATTTGTTCATCCAGATACTTACACGGGACTTGTGTCTGCACCCTGTAAAAGAGGCACCAGAATGCTCTTTCCCAGAAGCAGGGAGAGCCTGTTCCAAAGGAAAATTGCAGCTTCTGCCCCAAAGCCACCTGAAATGAATACTTCAGGCTCTGGCTTCTGGCCATTCGAGTCTCAGAAATATTAGGACTCAATGTCAGAGACCCTTGTTTTGCAGACCTCTTCACCCATAAACTAGGGCCAAGGTGACACTCTCAGACATTAAGGGACAGTGAGTTGGCCTGGAAAGTTCAGCTTACAGCAAAGGCAGTAAGACTGTCCAGTGAGGAGTTGCTGGCACAGAAACAGCATGGTCTCGGACCCCTGATGCTTACCTGGGTCACTCAGAACATGTCCCCCACGCAGGGTGAAGCCTGCTAAGGCTGAGTGCAGTGGGGAGGAAAAGAGGGTATTGTAATCAGCCCTTCACTCCACAAACGCAGGACAAACTCAGAGCACCCTGGCTCAGATCTTAAAAGACAGGGCTTTCCTGGGGATGGGGGCAGCGGCAGCCTGTGCCCGGCTCCTTGGAGGAGGGGAGCCACACAAACACCCAGAAGTTCTGGGGAGGGCCAGCCCTGTCTACATGGGGGGGATGCTCTGTCCTAAAATACTCTGCTGCCCATTCCAGCTCACAACCTGCTTTCCAGGGACGGGGTCCTGGTTTGTCCCTACCATGACCACAGGCTGCCTTGTCTCCAACCCTCTCTTATTTTTATTTATTTATTTTTAATTAAAAAAAATTTTATGTTTATTTATTTGGTTGGGTCCGGTCTTAGTTGTGGTGCGTGGGCGGCGCACAGGCTTCTCTCTAGTCATAGTGCATGGGCTCTAAAGCCTGCGGGCTTAGTTGCCCCGGGACACGTGGGATCTTAGTTCCCCAGCTAGGGATCGAAGCCGCATCCCGTGCATTGGAAGGTGGATTCTTAACTACTGGACCACCAGGGAAGTCCCTTTCCAATCCTCTCTTGTATCACCTTCTACAAAGGGTGGCAAACAGACCACACCTGGGCTGTTCCTGTGTGGCCACCTGGAGGGTGGTGACATATTTCTAAAAGATGTTGACTGTTTTTGTCCCTTGATTATTCTTGTCTTTGCTTCCCCTACTCCACCGTGATTATCTTGCAGCCACAGCAGCAAGAAGTTATGTCAAACTCAACAAATCCAACAGAGTCCCACATGCGACTGTGCTTCAGGGAAGGTGAGATCCCCAGGCAGTGAGCATGATTATGGAGACATCAAGGGTAGAACCAGGAAGCTGGGTGACCATCCTCAGCCCCACCAGCCCTACCCTGAGGCCCAGAAGAACAGAATCAGTCCTGGACCCTCCGACAGGCATAGAAACAGTGGAGGGCTGGCCTGAAGCACACGGAAGAGAGGAATGAAGGGGGTGCTGGTGGATGCCTGGGTTAATAAGTTGACACCAAGGACCAGATGGCACCCCTGCCCCCATGCTGGGCACCAAATAAGTCCCCGGGATTAAGGCATAGTCACAGGGAGGTGAGGAAATTCTGAATTGATTGAGTTAGAGTTTCCCCCAGCCCTGTGGAGTGATGGCTCAAAACAGAAATAAACTTGAGTTATAGAAAGATGAGGCAAGTTTTATTACTTGCGCACCGAACTGAGGAATGCGATTCGTGTCTGCAACACATGTTTCAAGACTGAAAGGCCCTTTCTTCAGGGGGCAGAACGCTGGGCTTATTTACAGATTCAATGTTGGAGAAGGAGGGAGGGGCGGTCTTGAATTAGGGAGTAGAGGACACAGGCCTGTATGCTCAGGGGCAGAGTGGGGATGAGGGAGAGGCACGTGGAGGGGGGGAGGGTGCGGGTGGCTGGTTAGCTTCTTTGTCCCGGGAAAGTGGTGAGGCAGGGGGCCAGTGACTCAGCATATCATCAATTTTCCAGGACCTGGGCTCAGTAGGGAATTTTCTTTTAGAAGCAGGAGATGGCTCTGAGCTGTGCAGCCAGGCCCTCTTCCTGGGACCAAGCTCCAGCTCAGCTCAGCTCAGCATCTCCTCAACTACTTGTTAACTTTTATAATACAACCATGCCCATGAAACTTGCCGACATTGCCACTTGCTGGGTCAGCTGCTGACAAATAGCTTCTCGATGAAGAACTCTGATGGGTGTGCTCTGTGATAGGGGAACCTGAAATAAATTGTGCTAAGCCTCATGCTGGGTGTTGAAATGAAGACAGAGAAGAGAAGGGACCACAAAAAAAAAAAAAAAAATAGAAAAGAACGTCTGATATTCCAGCAAAGAAATTCCCTGATCCATTTTTACAAGAAATCCATATTTCACTGTTTTAGGATAAATTCTTTTAGAATGGATACTGAAGAGCTAAAACCATCTCCTTTTAATTTCCTTATTCCTTTCACCCCCATCTTGAAAGCACCAAAAGACACATAACAAACAGATGCAATGACCTCCTTCAAACCAAGCAATAAACAAGGCACGATCGCCTTGCACGTGTCGCGTGCCTCCTGCAAAAGAAAAGCTGCTTCTGACCAAAGGGTTCTATTAGCACTCTCTCCTGGAAATGATTCAAGCTTGAGTTCCCTTGAACTGTACCTTCTGTGATCACCTAGGTGGTATAGTTAGCTTAATGGGTGCAATTATGAAAATGGCTCTTGTTAACCATAAGCCCGGTAGCTTTCCACAGTAACTGTGTTTCCTAGCAAGAAACTGGGGAATGGGTCCCTGACTCCAGGTCTTCCAGGATCCTTACAGGTAGAAGGAGGAAAATGGGTCTAAAACCCTGGATTTCCAATGGTGATGTTTGGAACCTTTAAATTCCTTAGAATCTTCAGTGTTTCTCCTTTGGAGGAGAAGAAATCTAGGAGTCACCTACTCCCTCTTAAGATGGAGGGGTTCTGTTTGTCAGTTTCATTTGAGGGAGGTAAGGTCTATGTTGCTGAAATAGATTTGAAAAGCACTGACTGTGACAGCCAAGAATGGACTGTAAGTCAGTCTTCCCTTCAAAGGGAAAGTTGGGCAACTTGGGGTCTTTGGTGAACTTTTGCCTGGACCAGGGGGATCTTGATCTGAGTCATATAATACGGTACTGAGGAAACCAGTCCCATCCATGTGGGAATGATGCCACTGAGGTTTTGTGCAGGTTTCTGCCCTACACTGCTTGACTGAGGGTCATGACTAGAGTGTGATAGCTTTTCTTGTCAGTCCTAGTTTGAGTTAACTAGTACTTTAAAGAGGGTGGGCTGTCCTACGGAGAGATGCAACAGCTTAAGCGGGTGTTCATAGGGACAGATGCACCACCTTTTGCTGTTTGATCTCAGCGTAGCCTCTGGGGCAGGAATACCAGTGTTCTTGGTCTGCCAGTCACTATCTCTTTGACCGTGGCACCTTTTTTAAAAAAAAATATTTATTTATTATTTAGTTATTTTGGCTGCGCCAGGTCTTAGCTGTGGCACTTGGGATCTTTAGTTGCGGCACACAGACTTCTTAGTTGCAGCACATGGGCTCTTAGTTGCGGCATGCATGCGGGATCTAGTTCCCTGACCAGGGATTGAATGCCGGGCCCCCTGCATTGGGAGCACGGAGACTTACCCAGGGAAGTCCCTGACCTTGGCAACTTTTTAAACTTCAGCCTCTTCATCTGAAAAGTGTGGAGGACAGAGACTATCTTATGAAGTTATTGTAAGAATGGAATCAGATACTTCACACGTAATGTGTAGCATGGTGCCCGGCACAGAGCAGGATCTCAGTGTATCATTCCCGTTATCATCATTATCCTGAGAGTGGACGCATAGCTCATTGACTGAACAGTGCTGGGGCTGCACATGAGCCCATGGAGATATTCCAGTGGAATATGAGGCACGGAAGCCCAGTGCCATCATTCAAGGATGAACTCCAAGTTCTCTCCCGTTGCATTCAGGAAGGGCAAGGTCTCCTGCTCACTGGGTATGCTACTGATGCTGATGACAAGTGGTCCTTGGAGATACTGGGAGGGCATGAACGAGATGGCTCCATTAGGCAGCTTTTGAAAGAGCATCTTCTTGAATTCTCCCTCCCAACCTGGTCTTGGGAAGTTGAAGTAGGATCATCTGTGTCCAGTGCTGTGGACCTTATGAAATGCAGCTCATTACAGAAGCCAAAATGCTTAGTGGATTTCCTGAGGGGAAATGATACAAAATAACTTAACAGAGAATGGCTTGAAAGAAGGAACAAAAAGGCGTTTTGTTCCTTAAAGGAGAATGTTGAATACTCAGTCCAAACACCCCCATAATAATTCATTACTTTACACCAAGCAGACATCTTTTAAATTAGGCAGAATACAAATGAGTCTTGTTTTGTGCCATTAATTTCAATGGTTTTACAAAATATTTGAAGCACTGGCTTTTCTGCCTCCTTTGGAGGCAGACCAAGTCAGGCTGAATCTACTTGTATTAAAAGCCATTCATGGGACCCAGCCAGCCCCATCTTACAGATGGAGCACCATATGTTTGGGCTTGCCCCCGCCCTACCCCCATATGGAGTGGTCATGTGCAGTCCAAGAATAGAATGCATTATTTCTCTACGTCTGCATTTCTGGTTCACCTCTAACCTACAACCACTTTGCATTCTGGACAGAGGTAGGCAAGTTCATCTGGAAAAGATTCAGAGAGATGCTGAGTCAGAAGGGATGATTTTGGTGTTCTTTTGTCCCTTCTAGACTCAAGACATCAAATGCAATCACATCCAAGAGCTTAGTGCATCTATAAAATGGGACTTGGAAGTATTCCATTTTTACTTTTCCAGGAATATATTAGGCCTTTTAACTTGAAAGCGTAACACTGACTTTTTATTAAGGTCAGGAGGCTCTAGAAATAATGAATTAAGTGGTTCTGGCCCATTCAAAAGCATTTGATCTTAATTTGATGCTTCTTGGGGGGAATCCCAGAATGGAAAAGCAGAAGTACTGTTGCTCAGATGAGACTGGTGAGTATGGAATCTGAATCATATCTACAACTAGAGTAAGCCTTGAGTGTTTGGAAGGACTTGATGGGAAGAATGGACCAAAGGTATGTAAGAGAGAAATGCTCGTTTTCCCATTTATTCAGGCTGGAGTGGTTGAAAGAGCATGGAACAGGGAAGTCTGGTCTTTTCCCTGCTTTTGACCTTGAGCAAGTGATAGGACAACGTTCCTCACCTGTACAATTAGGGAATCAGGTAGAACTGGCCAATAGATTTCATCTTTCATGCCATCTTGCATTGATGGGTACTGGCTGAGGCTGGGCTTTGTGGGCGGCGTGGTGAGATGAATTAGATGTTTGCCGTGAGCCCAGGATCTAAGAGTGTGTTTACCACTTATTGGATTCATCCTCAAATGTCTCCAAGGTCCCCTCCAGCAGTAACATTTTGTAACTGTGATTCAGTTTGTTCAACAATTGACCTTCAGAAGCATGGGCACCATTTGGAAACCTCTCAGTGACTGAAGAAGGGCACTTCGGCTTCCAAATCATTCTCTAACACCAGGAGAGCCTCTGTACAAACTCCTATTTCCATTGGCACATTGCTATGAAGTTTTACTTCCTCGCTAAGGTACTGTTCTAGCAACAAACAATTTGATGTCATGGTAACACAGATGCAGCTAATCTGAAATTCTGATTTCAAGGAGATTGTAAGCCAGGAGCAAGAGGCAGATAATGGAATTTCATCTTGTTTCAGATTGCTATAGTGTGGCCCACATCTTCTTACAGTTCTTGAAGTTTCAATCAGCCATAATCATGGTGCTCGAGTTACCAGATGTCTATTTTCTGGGTCCTTAGAGAGGGAGCTCTACAAATCTAGATCTCTGACATCATCTGACCCTGTAGGATGGGCTTTCAAGTAAGCTGTCTGAACCATTACCTGTAACAGCATGTTAAAACAGGACTTTCTGTTTCCTTTAGCTGAGATGCCAAAGGCCAAGAACAAAACAAAAGCAGCCAAGCACCTTCATATTCCAAAACCAGGAGCTAGACATCTAAGCAGGGCTTACAAAGGGAGTGACTTAAACCAGTGTCCCGACCCTCAGTCCATCACCCATCTCAAGGGTATAAAGGAATCAAAACTGGAAACTGAAAAGAGAGGATATTTGGGGGGAGAATTGTTGGTATGTGATGCGACCCACCCCATATCCCAATCCACACCCTGTAGGGGAGAGGAGCCATCTGGAGGACCACCTGGAAAGTTATTATTCCCTGGAATTGGAGGACACTGTGGACTGTGACCTGATATATGTATGAGTTAGAAGTTAAGGTACCAGAGCTGGGAGAATCAGGGCTGCTGGGTGGCAGCGTGGTGAATTTCCCATGTGTCAAAGGAGATTTGTCCTAGAGATTCCTCAAGAGGGACTTTGACCAAGAGATACAATTGGAAGGGTGACAGACCAGATGTCTGATAATCCTTGAGTGCCCACATTTTACCATTGTATACCTAAATGGTGTTTGAAAACCGTGTGTGTGTGTGTGTGTGTGTGTGTGGCTTTGTGTTAGTCAGGAGAGACTAGACTTGTGTTTTGAAACAATCTCCAGTTTTCAGTGGCCTAACACAATAAAGGTTAATTTTGCACATAACATAAGCAGTGAAGGTTGCTATTGAACTCTATTCCCCACTCAGGGACCCAGGCTGATGGAGGTTCCCTCATTCTGGAGTTGTTTCATCTCGATCCTGCAGTCTCTTTGTGCACCTCATAGGGAAACAGAGAGCCAGATGGCTGTATGCTGGTTCTTATGTTTTATTCCAGAAATACCATGCCACGCCTGCCTATAGTCAACTGGCCAGATCTAGTTACAGTTAACCCCCAACCGAAAGTGGGGTGGGTAGCGTGGAGGGCAGATGGAATGCTTCTTGACCATTGCTGCCTTTGCCACAGGCTTTTTGATTGTGACCCTCAGTGTACAGGGACCTGGCTGGCCTCAGGTGTCAGTATCTTTGTTTTTTTCTCTTGAGTTGGTCATATTCCAGAAGAAGTCTCTTCTACTCTCTTACCTAGAGAGTGAGGCCTAGTAGCCAATCTCTGGAAGAGGGAAGGAGGCAGAATGGGTGGTGAGGGGAGTCTCAGCACTGAGTATGCATAGGGTCATTCAGTTCCTCTGTTCTGTACATATTCTTTGGTTTCATCTGCTTCAATGTTAGGTGTGGGGGGAGCCATCATCCAGTTTCTTAGAGGGGAGAGGAAATCAGAGGGTCTAATCACTTCTTTAAAGTCTTTTAACCAGTTTTCCTGTTTTTAGCCTCATCTTCATACCCAAATTCATGGGCACCTGGCGCCACCTTTCCTGCTGCCAGCTTAGAGCATAGCCAAGCCATTCACCCATCTGTTTTTCATCTTCCCAATTTCTCATTTTCTCTCCCATTCTTTATGTGCCAGAGAATTTGTATCCCTTTTAAAATATTTTAATAGGACTTCTGAAGGAAGTAGAGGTGGATGGATGCTTTAAACCCCCATCTTGATGCAGAAGACACGTTCTCGCAATTTTTAGAAAATCCCCTTTCTAATAGGACGCCCACGCCTTGAGTTGTGTATACATGTTACTTCCAACGTTTTCACTGGAACTTGGGACAGCTCTGTCCGACTGCCATTCAGGAAGAGAAAATGAGCATTTTTACTCACTCTGTCTTCCTCCTCTTTAGCAAGGGTAATAAGTAGATTTCTTAATTTTGGAGCATTTTTGTAGATGACAGACCATGGTTAATTCAAGGAAGCTTGGTAGAGTAGGGCCAATGTATGTGGAAAAGGGTGTTTCCTTTCTCATCAACCAGATAACATATTCATCTACCCAATATGCCCTCAAGACCTAAAACGCTGTGCTCTGAATGGTACCATAAACCTTCAGAGTGGGAAAGAAAAACATTGTGTGGCTTTATCATAAACTTTTTCAACATAGAAGAGGCAGAGGGTCTCTTAATGTTTTAAGAGTTTATTTAATGGTTTACTTGAAGCTTGATGAGAGCCCATTTTGTTCTCTTTATAGGGAGTCATAAAAGACCTGATTTCCAGAAACACATTGTAATTTAGCTGGTTCATTTTTTTCTCAGAGAATATGGTGGAATGAAGGGAGACTTTGGGGAGTGGGTGGTGTATGTGAGACACAGGGACACCATGTTGAAGTTACAGCCTGGACTGAGCTCTCACAGGCTTTATTTTGTCTCCAGTAGAAACTAGTCATTGTTTGTGCTTTCCAAAGGGAGGACAAACAAATGCTTTGTGCTTGGGGTTTAGCTTCTGAACCCTGGTATAGTGTTTAGAAGATTATTGGGACTCAGTTAATCAACACTGCTTTTACATGCTATCATTTGACATCTTCCAGTTCCCTGGTGTAGAGCTAAGGCCCTCTGAGTTGAGCTCTGATGGCAGTCACCTGATGTCACGCCTAGGAACCAGGGGCTAGAATTACGGAGCTAGAACAATGTCCTCTGCACCATCCAGGCCAGCTTTCTGCCTTTAGCACATGCTAAGGAAAAGTTCAGTTTGAATCTAGCCTATGACTTAATGTTTCCCAGGGAAACCTCACTGTAATACCATAATGGAAGTCACATTGTTCTTTAGATTCTCTCTCAGGATTGGCAAGGACAACGCCTAAGTCATAAGCAGGCAAGGCTCCTCTTTGTGCCCCAGTTCTAGAAAAAGGCTAGACCCCCTTCATTCTGCATGCCTTTTTAAATAGGCTGAGTTCAGAGTTACCGTCTGGTATAGGCAGGAGTGGAGCTGGTGCCTCGATTTCACCTTGCTTCCTCCAACATCTTTTCATCAGTCTTGATGACTGTCCTGTCAATTTATTACCTTAAATTTTTTTTTTTTTTTTCTTCATGCAGGCCTCTCACTGCTGTGGCCTATCCCGTTGCGGAGCACAGGCTCCGGACGCACAGGCTCAGTGGCCATGGCTCACGGGCCCAGCCCCTCCGCGGCATGTGGGATCTTCCCGGACCGGGGCACGAACCCGTGTCCCCTGCATCGGTAGGTGGACTCTCAATCACTGCACCACCAGGGAAGCCCCAACCTTAAATATTTTTGAAAAGGCACCACTTTGTAGAATGGGCTTCTCTTCTGTCCTCTACCCCCACCTCCAGATATGATTCAGGGGAGAACCTCCTGTTAGTCTTTCCCCCTTTCTTTTTAACTGAGAAAGCAAACTGTGAGGCACATGACTCTTTACCATGCTGCATTTATTCCTGCCATTCATTTCTTCCTCTTGTAAGTGGGAGGCTCACATTTAAGACTGTACATCCTTCATGTCCACGGAGAGGGTAAGAATAATGCCCTTGTTCAGGATGGGAGACTGGAGATTATGGTCACATTAGTGGGATCCTGACTGATGACATCATTAGGTGCTTCGATCCTGCTCCGCATAGCCAAGAAAAGTCCTTTTGTCCCTAGGTCAGAAGAAAAAGTATAGGCTCCTGCTAACCCAGCTGAGCAATTTGAGGAGCTCCCACTGCTTTCCTCCTCAGCTCCTCTTCTCTGTCTATTGTGACTCCCATTAGAGGGTGGCAGGAGACTTCCACTATCCCTGAAAAGGATCAGGAGAAAGCTGAGTTGCACCCGAATGGCCTATGCAGTTGACAGCAATCCTGGGAAGCTGTAGTATTTCCTGAAAGATTGGACTGGAGACTAGCAGACTTTCAGAGGTCATCACAGACCTTCTGAAGAGGCACCTTGGAAGCTGGAGCGGAGGGTGGCTGGGACTCCTCCACGTACCTGCTTGGAAGTTAACAACATCAAGTTAAAAGTGGACAAACCCCAGATAACTAGGGATCAGTTGAAGCTGGTAGAGGAGACATGGACAGCCAGCATCTGGACGTTCTGAGGCAGAATACCACTGGAGAGGGGGAGACAAAGCTGCATGGAAATGCTATGAAATAAGACACCCATACTGGCTGCCCCTGGAGTGGGAGAAATTTGCTCCTGGCAAGTTTCTGAAGATGCACTGCAGGAAGGACAGTATAGGTTATGAAAGTTTGTGTTCTAAATATTATATGAGACAGGAGACTGTTGTAGAAAGAGCATGGGCTCAGAAGTGAGATCAGTTGTCACTTGTTGGTTGTTACGTCCTTGGACAAATTACCTAACAAGTCTGATCTCCATTTCTTCATGTGGAAAATGTGGAAATGTGGAATTATATCTATATCTATCTACCTACATCTATATCTATCTCCACTAACATAGTGCTTGGAGAAATGTGGACACTTGGTGTATTAGACGTGGGAAACTAACATTCATCCCTACTCCCTTATGAAGTCTCTGCTATATTTGTGGGGTTGGAATTCTGAGAAATACACTTCCCAGCATCCCTTATCAGCAGGATTCTAATTTAGATTCAGAATGGGAGGCATTCAGGTGTGATTTAGAAGCAGAAAATAAAAACAGAAGTCACTATTGCACCTGCAGATTTTTGGACAGTTACATGAACTTCAGAAAACAGTAGACATGAGCTTTTGCCAGTGGCTTCTGGGACTGCCCCCTAAAGTTGACCCACTTTAGGGCAATGGGCAGCATAGATCACTAGTGGCAGTTTTTTTTTGGGGGGGGGGTCTCTGTACTTTCTCATTTCCTGAAAGTTAGTTTTGGCTTTCCCTGACTTTATCTTCTCAGTTTATCCAATAGTATTGTAAACCTCTAATTCCCTGCACTAAATCCCTTCCTGTTCAAAATACCTAGGGAGGTTTCTGTTTTCCTGGCTGAATCTTACTAACATATCTGAGTTTTAAAAATACAGAAAGAATGGTGAGAATGAATGGTCTTATGTTTTCCTAATAAAAAGAGGAACATTTGTAAATCTGAAAGATGACACTGAGGGCTAGAATTGTAACAATTGGCATTGAGAATTGGGAAAACTTGGCTCAGGTTTAACCAGGAGAGCTTGAGGAAGAGAGGATAGGAAGTCATAGGTATCTGGGTAAGAAGTGAAATTTTAATTGCTTATCTTTCCCTGCCACTGGACAAGGAATTCTTGACAGCAGAATGATCTCAAGCAGAATAAATTGAACAAAGAAAAATATAACCTGAATGGAAAAATAAGCTTCCTAATACTGATGTACATGAGACTGTAGGTGGAGAAGAGCTGATTGAAATAAAGAGATTTACCCCATAATAGATAGAGGTGCACCCATGTAACCTATGGTGGGAGGAAGAAACCTATAACTGCAATGAAATGATATCTCTTTAATGTTTTATTAGACAAACCTCCTGACCCTTTTAAAATAAATGTCATCTGCACCCCATTCAAATAGCCCTTTCAAAGTTGGTTAAATTATAAGTTTGTCTTCCTATTATCTGAGGGAAAGCATGAGACCTTCCTCCCATGCAGACCACAAGGCACTTCTCAGAGAGGATCTCAGGTGGCACGTTGGTATAACAGAAAGCCTGTAGTTTTGATGCATTCAGCAGTGGAGGTGCAGTTGTCAGTCTGCTTCTACTTGTGAGAATTCTCTTCACCCTCTTCTTCCACGCAGCTTTTCAGTAAAGACAAAGCCTTATTTTTTTAAAAAAATTCAAGTACAGTTGATTTACAATGTTGTGTTAATTACTGCTGTACAGCAAAGTGATTCAGTTATACATTGTTTTTTTTTTAATATTCTTTTCCATTATGGTTTATCATAGGACATTGAATATAGTTGTCTGTGCTATACAGTAGGACCTTGTTGTTTTTCCATTCTATATATAAAAGCGTACATCTACTAACATCAACCTCCCACTCCATCCCTCCTCCAACCCCCTCCCCCTTTGCAACCACCAGTCTGTTCTCTATGTCCATGATTCTGTTTCTGTTTCATAGATAGGTTCATTTGTGTCATAGTTTAGACTCCACATATAACTGATGTCATATTGTATTTGTCCTTCTCGTTCTGACTTACTTCACTTAGTATGATAATCTCTAGCTGCATTACGTTGCTGCAAATGGCATTATTTCATTCTTTTTTTAAATGACTGAGTAGTATTTCATTGTATATATATACCAAATCTTCTTTATCCATTTAGGTTGTTTCCATGTCTTAGCTATTGTGAATAGTGCTGCTATGAACGTAGAGGCACATGTATCTTTTTGAATTATAGTTTTGTCTGTATATAGACCCAGGACTGGGATTGCTGGATCATGTGGAAATTCTATTTTTATTTTCCTGAGGAACTTCCATACTGCTTTCCACAGTGGCTACACCAGCTTACATTCCCACCAACAGTGTAGGAGGGTTCCCTAAGACAGAACCTTATTTTAAACTCTGAGTTTGTTATCTTATTTTCCACAACAAAATCAATCCAGATAAAGGAGCAAATATGAAGAAAGACTTCATCAAGTAACAGAGATGTGTCTCTTCCATGATCTGTTCATGACTGCCCACACCAGACTGGGGTTGAAAGAAGCAATTTCAATATTTTGAATTGTCCAGATGGCTCCTCCAATCTGAGCTTCCACTTTCCTCTGGGGCTTGAGTGCATTTCCCTCCAATGCTCACAGCTGACTGGATGGGGGTGGAATACCTAAGGGGTGAGGTCCAAGAAATTCCTGTCTTTGCCCACCTGGGCCACCCAAGGGGAGATTTCTTTGAAGAGACTCTGAAATGAACCAAGGATCAGTCGCTCTGGGGTCCACTCGGTGTGCTGGGCCAGATGGAAGATAGCAGTAATGAATGAACATGAGCTAGGGAGGACATGGCTAGTCAAGGCCACAAGGAGCGGGCAAATGGAGATGCTACATCAGAAGATAGGGCATAGAGATGCCAGTGGCTCAGGACATGAGAGGGAGCAGACTCAGAGCCCTCTCATCTTGGACATAGTCAGAGGAACTTGTGGTTGCTGGGTTGGGCATCTTTCATGTATAATTTTGAATTCTCATGCCAGAGTACAAGAGATGCATTAAGGTGTCTGGCTACCTCTAACTCCAACTTTTTCTACCATTCGGTAGATTTGGTTAGATAATCTATTGTTTTGGAGGACACACATATATTAGGATAAGTAATGACCATGTTGATAATATATTTCTTGAGGAACTATTTAGGGTGTTTGTAAAGACATAAGGTTGTCCTTATATATATGTGGACATATTCTGCCTGTTGCATTTGGTAGAATTAAAAGTGTTAAGTAAATCAAGAGAGCAGATCCCCTACAGTAGGGACTGGGGTAAAGTGAAGAGATTAGGAGGAGGGAACCACAGTGCGTGGCCACGGTGAAGAGGTCCAAGAGCACAGCTTATTGTTGATCGGGTGGAGCCGAGAATGCAGCCAGGAACACACTCAGCAGCCCGCACCCAGCCCAGTTGCTATGGTTAGAGGGTCTCCTGCAAGAAAAAGAGCACAGTCCTGCTCGCCCAGCTCAGAGATCTATGGAGCTGCCACTACTTTCATCCTTAGCTCCTCCTTTCTATCCGCTTGACTCCCACTGGTGAGAAGCAAGAGAATACTATCCTCCATGAGAAAGACCAGGAGAGAGAGGATATGGGCTTAAATGGCCAATGGAGTTAACAGCCATCCTGGGAAACGCTGTAGCATTTCCTCAAGGACTGGACAGGTGACTGGTATTACAATGAGAAGAGCTGCAAACCAACCACGGAAACTGTGATTAGAAATGGAACACTGAGGTCTTGTTAGCCACACCTTGGGGGAAGGCACAGTGGGAAGAAGATGAAGCCATGAGGGCTGGGCTTGGATTGGAAGAAACAAGCTGACACAGTGGACAACAGCTGCCTACTGAGTGAGCACCTGCCTGTCCTTCCTCCCCTTGGCATGGCAGAGACCATTATCCACAAATCAACGTTCTCATGAATCCAGGTGGCCTCCCCTGGGGCAGCGTCAAGACCTAGAGGGGTGGCGGGACTGGTGATGGCAGGGCTGACTCCTTAGGTGGCTTTTGTGAATTGGCGGAAATTGGCACCAGTGTGGCAGCCAGCTGCTTGAGCTGTCCCCTGTCCTTTGCTGTCACCAAGGAGGGGAAACTTCCCAGAGAGGGTAGTCGAGAGTCTATCCATCTATCAAAATTCCACGCATTCAAGGCCCAGCTCATCTATCATCTCCTCTGTGAAACCTGTTCTGAATCCCCCCAGCTTGGATAGGTGGTTCCCTTTTATTTTGCCCTGCCTTGGTTGTACATAACTGTTCCATTAAACTTGAACCTGCAGGGGCAGGGGTTATGTCTCCCACAATGCCCGGAACAGGGTTAGCTCTTGCTGCCTCTCAGTGTGTCCATGAAATTGAATGAATGACTGGAAGATGACGTGCTTAGGCACACTGTGAGCCTTCTCCTTACCTGTTCTTGTTGGTGCCATCTGTTGAGTGGCTCGTTAGTTGAGGGTTGTGTACTGTACATGTGGACTACACTCCAGAGCTGCCCCAGAGCTGGACGGTCACCACACTTTGGGAGTATGGGAGGATAAGGGCCAGAGTGTCCCATCCCTCCCTCTCCCTTTGTGGTCCCTGTGTGTGTAGAGGAAAGGGGAGCTGTCTTCATAGGTGTGTGAACTCAGTCCCTAGGGCTTGTTTCCAAGTTCTGCTTCCCCTCAGTAGTAGAGGTCGTCATAAAGAATGGTAAGTTGAAGAGGAAGAATCTGTAGTGCGTGAATTAGAGAACTAACAGCAAGGGGAACACTCATTTACTGCAGGAATTCAAATGCCCCCTCCTCTGTGAAGCATGTCCCCTAGTGTCCTCCCGGGTGAACCTTCCTACAAGCAGAGTTCTTTGCTCCTTTCTTTCTGTTCTCTCTCTCTCTCTCTCTCAGCAACAATCTGCTCATTCCTCTACATTAACCCTTACAATGCTGTACCATATCTCTGCCCTCCCTCCTCCACTCCCACCCCTGGGCTATGAGTCCCTCAAGACCATGAACAGAGTGTTCCCGTGTCATGACACCTGGTGGGAATGCCCTGATGTTTCTTAAAGGAATGGATATAGAGATGAATGAATGAGTGAGTGAATGAATGCATGGGCTTCAATTGCTGTGCAGATAGGGAGGCAGAGATTCATAGAAGGGATTCTCAACCTGGGTTAAACTCTAGCTTGACTACTTACTAGCCATCTGATAAGCCATGGGCCTTGGCCGCCTCATCTGTAAAATGGGGATAAATAATCCTGACCTTACGGCGCTGATGGAGGAGGGAGATTATCTAGTCAAAGGTCCCAAGGCAGTGGCTGACACATGCTAGACACTCAACAAATGGACAATTCTAAGACTACTTGACTCAGGGTGTTGCAGGGATACCAAGCCATTTGGAAAAAAGTGCCTCTTCTGGAGTGCAATAGGGAGGGAATTGAGGGGCTGCCAACACTAAACTAGGGGTGCCGACCGGCATTCAAAACCCTCAGCTGTCTGTTCCACTACTATGAACACTCCTGCAGCTCTCTGGTAGAGGGAGGTGGAGAAACCTACCTATTCTGTTCAGGTACGGAAACCGAGGTCTGGGCAGCCCATCTGGTGAGTAGCCAGAGAGAAATGTTTTCAGGAAACAGGGAAGCACCAGGACATTCATTCATTCAACAGGCATTCCTTCATTATTGGGCAACTACTGCCTGTCAGGCCCTCCTACTTGCTGCAAAGACAGCCAAGGAGGTGAGCTGAGCCAGGTGGGAGCTGAGAATTCTCCACACACTCGTCCTTGTCCCTTGAGCCTGGGAGAGTGGCTGGAAAAGAAGGCAGTGAGTTGCCCTGCATTTATCAGCTGCCTTCTGTGGGTGAAGGACTCAAGGTGTCTCATCAGGTTCAATTCCAAGAGCATCTGAGCCAGGAGGTGTCTTTTCTCAGTTTACTGATGAGGAAACAGAGACAGGAGGTAAGGCAGCTGGACCCAGCCCACGTTGCAGACAGAATGCTGTAAAGGAGAGGTTAGGCCTGGGTGGTCTGAGGTCCCCACGTTTCCCAATGCTGCAGAGGGCTGGAGGCCACCTCTCTGCTGTAACCCAGTCTGGTATGAACACCTAATTTTGAGGCATGCTGTTGGAGCAAAGGTCCTAACTAGGATAGCTGGTGACATCTTGCAGAGGCCACAGGGGAGCACCAGGACATTTCCCAACCTGTATCTGTGGTCTTGCTCATCATTCATGCCTTTCTGTCCTCTGTTTCATTGGTTTTACTTCTCGTTTCCAGCCTGGCCTCTGCCAGAAGGTGATTCCACATTTTTCTAGCAGCCCATTGTTTGGCTGCCCCCATCTCATTCCCAGACACCAGGCCAAGCGACCCAGCATGTGCAGGTGGGAATGTCTAGTTCCAGCTTCCCTGCCACGTTCAAAAGGTAGCAGCTGCATGCACAGGGCCCAAGGCTGTGCAGCCAGTGCCTGTCACTGTCACTGCACTAATGAGAGTTTCCACTGGGTGGGCCTGGGGGTGACAGCTTGGGGTGTGGAGGGGCTAGCGGCTGAAACTGGTGTGGGAACAGCACCTGTGGATCACTCACCACAGCTGGATCACTCACCAGCAAGGCTAATGCAGACCCCAGGGCATCAAGGGATGCTGATCAAAGTGAAGCTTAGGGGCTTCCTGAACCCCTTTGGAACCCAAGGACTTGGGTTCAAATCCCAGCTCAACCACTTCCTAGCTTTTTGATCTTGAGCAACTTAACCAGCTTCTTTGCCTCAGTTTTCCCATCTGCGAAATGGGAATATTAATAGCATCCACATGAAAGGGGTGGCCGTGAGGTTTAAATGACTTAGTCCATGTAAAGCATTTAGTTAGCGCTCAATAAACATTATCTGTTCTTTTCTGGTCCTCTGCCACCCCCTCCGTGCCCCATCACCCTTCTGCCTGCCAGCCCTCACAGATACTATTCAAAATAGTTGTTTCCCATCACTGGTCTTGCCTGACTGTCCTAAGATGCCTCTCCTTCTCCGTGTGCCTCCCCACGTTTCTAGAATTGAATTTGCAATCTGTACTCACAGGGCCACACAGATCATGTTCTCTGGGTTAAGGGATGTACCCATGGAATACAAGAGGGAGAAAAGGCAGCCACTTCTCTAGGTTTGGTTTCCACAAAAACACCAATGTGATGAGGCTCTGGTGTCTTGCCCAGTGGTCCAAAATGCCCAAGCAGCCCTCCTGCCTGGAGCGTGTGGGATCAGGGGTGATATGCGAAATATTCAACAATTCAGAGGGGCCCTGACCAATCAGAGTGGACTCTGGCCACAGTGCTGGATCACGGGGTACTGGGGGCTGGGGTCTGTAGCTCTTGACCAATTGGCAAGGAAGTAGTTTAACAATCGACATTGTTGCACAGGTATGTTCTGGGTCTATAGCAGCTCCCCTGGTGGGAAGAGTCAATGAGGGGCCTGTGTGGAGTCTGGGTGGAAGGAAGGCAAGTCCTGTTCTCTCTCCATGACCACATGGTAGAAGGTTGAGAGAATTAAGTGGTCTTGAGGGGCTAGCAGGGTGGGCTGGTGTTAACTGTGTTGGCTTTGACATCAAACTATCCACTTATGTGTTTTGGCATCTTGAGCAAATTCTTAACCTCTGAGAACCTTGGTTATCTAATCTGTGAAATGGGAGCAATGAAACACACAGGGCTATTGCTAAGGATAAGTGTGATAGAAATCACCAGAATGCAGGGCCTAGCTGAGGAAGTGGGAGCAACCTCTGTTCCTCTTTAGTATGCCTTGGTGTCCTTTCCATCAGGTGGGACTCCTCCCAACTTTGGGGATCAATGAGGTACAAGTCTTTCTTCGAAGCACTCACACACCTGTGCAGCTCATGCTTGTTCTTTCATTCATGCAACGGGGGTTTACTAAGTGCCTTCTCTGTGCCGGGCACAGTTTCAGTAGCTGGAGAGGCTTCAGGGAACACACCAGACAGGGCCCCTGTCCTCATGGAGCTTGCATTTTGGAAGGAGAAGCAAGCAATATGGCAGCCAAGCCTTTCCTCCTGCATCAAACACTCAACAGTCCTGAGTCCTGGACGTGACTGACAAAGGAGCAGTAACAATAAAACCTGCTAACCTGAAATCAAGGAAGAAAACCCTCAGAAGCCATAAATGAAAGCATGGCCTCCAACCAGAGGTCTGAGCTGGGCTGCTGTGGAAGAGGTGCTGGGGTTCAGGAACTGGGTCTGGGTCAGCACTTTCCAGCTGGGGCTGTACCTCAGCACCAGGTGGGGAGCTTCTGGAGATGCACAGCCCACACCCAGACCAATCACATCAGAATCCTGGGGTGTGGGGTCCAGGTACCAGTGGGTTTTAAATTCCCCCAGTGGCTCCAATGTGCAGCTGAGCTGGCCAGGGTCTTTGAAGTGGGGCTGGGGATGAGCCTCCCGTGTAGGGCAAGAGTCATGAAGGTCTCTGAGGAGGTGGAAGGAGACTGGAAAAACTCCACCCACCAGCTCAGCTAAAGGGGTAAAATGCTGGTCGTCTACCTGCAGGGGCCACAGGGGACAAAGTGTCACTGTGAGAACTCAGAGCTCATCTGCGCCTCCTGAGAGGGCCAGGAAAGTGGTCACACTGTCGTCTGTTGCCAGTGCCCCAAGAAAAGACATTAACCATAACCGTGGAGGGTGGCCACTTCTGCCACCCAGGGCACAAGACACTGCTATGGAAAACAAGTCCCCACTGAACAGTCTAGAAGGGCAGGCAAACAATAGACAGGGGAGCAAATATGTCAGTGTTCCCCAATCCTGGCCGTGCACTAGAAGGAGTTTTTTTTTTTTTTTTTAAACTTATGTCCCTCATTTGTTTCTGGAGATATTGATTAAACTTGTCCCCATTGTGGCCTGGACATGGGGGTCTTTTATGAATTTTCTCAGGGTTGAGAACTACAAAATAAGTGAGATCATTCAGATGGTTTATAAGGACCACCTAGCAGGATAATGTGTATGTAATAGAGAGTGATAGGCTGAGAGAGACTTGCGACAGACTCCCCGGAAGGTGACGTTCAGTTTGAGACTTGAAAGATGAGGTAGGTGTGTCCTGCAAGGAGCTGGAGAAGAAGCTTTCCAGGCAGAAGAGACAGAACGTGCAAAGGCTGGAATGAGTCTGGAAAGTACTAGGAGAAGCAAAAAAGCCTGTGTGGCTGGTGTGTAGTGAGCCAGAGGGAAGGGGAGCATTCAAGACTACATAAGCCATGGTAAGATGCTTCGAAATCTCTTCCAAGGATGAAGGAAAGCCACTGATATGTTTAAGCAGGGCAATTATACGAGCAGAATCCTAAAACTCATGGCTGCATGCATTTCATTGGCTCCCACTTACCCCCACCCGACTTTTCTCTCTGCCCCATCCTTTATTTGCATTTTCACAATTACTCTGGGAAGAAGGTAGGTAGCTGTCTTCTCCATTTTATAGCTGAGAAGGCACCAGTGTTGAATGACTCATCCGTGTCCCCTGGGTTCTTGAATGGCAGGCTTCTGGATCATCTGGTACCCGTCCCAGAGCTCTTGCCCAGAGATACTCCTGAGCACGAGAAGTCACAGTTGTTGTTACAGCGAGTCCCCGACATATGAAGCTCCAAGTTGCGAACTTTCAAAGATGCGAATGTGCGTTCGCATGTCCAATTACGTAAGTTAGTTCACATGTCTGGCGTACATTGTCACGTGTGCGCATCCTCTGCAAGTAACTGTACTTTTGTGTATTGGGTTGGCCAATATGTTCATTCGGTTTTTTCCATCAGGTGGCTCTAATAGCACTTCGTTTTCTTTAACTTCATTCGAAACGATTTTGTTAGATTGTATGTGACAGCTGTCATATCAGCGTGCATTTAAAAAAAGACTTATCAAACTTGGTGAATTTTTGTGTAGCCATTTTAATATTGAAGATGGAAGGAAAAAACATTTTTGGCATACTATTCTTTATTATTTCAATAAAGGTAAAAACACAACCAAAACACACACACACACACACACACACACACACACACACACACACAAAAGATTTGTGTAGTGTATGGAGAAGGTGCTGTGACTGATAGAACGGTCGTGTCAAAAGTGGCTTTCGAAGTTTCACGCTGGAGATTTCCCCTTGCTGGACGATTCTCCATGGTTGGGTAGACCAGCTGAAGTTGATAGTGATAGAGACACTAATTGAAAACAATCAATGGTATACCATGTGGGAGATAGCCAACATACTCAAAATATCCAAATCAAGTGTTGAAAAGCATTTGCACCAGCTTTGTTATGTTCATCGCTTTGATGTTTGGGTTCCACATAAATTAAGCGAAAAAAAACCTTCTGGACCATATTTCCACATGCGATTCTCTACTTAAATGTAATGAAAACATTCCATTTTTAAAACAAATTGTGACGGGTGATGAAAAGTGGATACTGTACAACAATGTGGAATGGAAGAGATCATGGGGCAAAGGAAATTAGCCACCACCAACCACACCAAAGGCCAGTCTTCACCCAAAGAAGGTGATGTGTATATGGTGGAATCGGAAGGGAGTCCTCTATTATGAGCTCCTTCTGGAAAACCAAACAATTAATTCCAACAAGTACTTCTCCCAATTAGACCAACTGAAAGCAGCACTCGACGAAAAGAGTCCAGAATTAGTCAACAGAAAACACATAATGTTCCATCAGGATAACGCAAGACCGCATGTTTCTTTGATGACCAGACAAAAACTGTTACAGCTTGGCTGGGAATTTCTGATTCATCCATTCAACAGACATTGCACCTTCGGATTTCCATGTATTTCGGTCTTTACATAATTCTCTTAATGGAAAAAAATTTCAATTCCCTGGAAGACTGTAAAAGGCACCTGGAACCATGCTTTGCTCAAAAAGTTTTGGGAAGATGGAATTATGAAGTTGCCTGAAAAATAGCAGAAAGTAGTGGAATAAAAGGGTGAATAGGTTGTTCAATAAAGTTCTTGGAGAAAATGAAAAATATGTCTTTTATTTTTACTTAAAAACCGAAGGCACTTTTTGGCCAACCCGATACTTTACAGTGTTGTATAGAGTACAGTAGTATGGGTACCGTTATTTCAAACTCAGGATGTCTGGAAGCAAGCGTAAAAGCAGTGGTATATAGCCGATTGTGTTCGTTGGGTACCTAGGCTAACTTTGTTGGACTTACAAACAAAGTGGACTTATGAATGTGCTCTCAGAATGGAACTCATTCATACGTAGGGGACTTACTATACATTGAGTTACATTCACTGCAACCCTGGCTGTGGGGATGGGAAAGTTCAATCCTGGCTTTCCTTGAGCAAAGCAGCTCACCCCAAAGTAGTCTTCTTTGCAACAGCCAACATCCCATCACAGACACTGTCCTGCAACTCTACCGTGACAGCCTTGTTCTAGAAAATGAAGGTGCTTTGAAATAAATCAAAGGGGTGTATTGCGGCGCCAGCCTCACCTTGACTTACCTCAATGTTCCGCCCTGGAGTCTGCAGTCCTTGTTGGCTGGGCCTGCTCTGTAGGGTCCACGTGGGCCACGGGGCCATCTCCCCACTGCCTGGTTGTCAGCCAGGCAGTAATATTCTACTACTTCCCCAAGGACTGACTGCTGACAGCTAGTGCTAGATCAGTTTTAGGGAAGCCTCTTCAATACTTGAACATGTTGTCATGGCTGGAGTATTTGGGGTTTTCTTGACACATGTCTTGGAACCCCTTGGGAATCCCATTTACCACCCCAAGTTCTAGGGGGAGGTGGGATGGCTGAGGAAGTGGCAAGGAAGACGGAGACAGGCCACAAAGGACCTTCAGTGTCCTTGCTGAGTGGCTCTGTTGGGCTTTGGCTACAGCCAACTGGGGTGATTCTAAACACATGGGATGACCTGGGGATGGAGAGCTCAATGCACTGTATGTGGAAACTGGTCCCACCACCTGGGCCACTAAGGATGGAAATGAAACTCCTACCCTCATCATGAAGCCCAAAGGTGACAAAAACATTGCTTCTAGACAGTAACCATGGAAACCTCTCATTGCTATGGATGGCCCACCACCAGAACAGCTCCTTGTTCTATGGCATAGAGTGCCCCCCTCTCTCCTCCCCTCCTGCCACTTTACTACATTGCCCCAGGCCAGGGCTCCGGTCCCCAGGAAGAGCTATAACTTGGCTCTCCAAGGTTCACCCTGATCTTGGTGGGTGCCAAGGCAAAGAGCCCTGGAGAGGAGAAAACGAAAGGATGGGGATAAAGATGGGAAAAGATGATGACATCCGGCAGTGCTGGTGCGAGACAGGCAGGCTGGGGCAGACTGTCAGTATCATTGGGGATGCTATTAAGGGCATTCATGAGGCAGCATGCATGTCTGGAGTCCCATCTGACTGGCATCATTCATTCCTGTTCCTGTTCGATTCATTCTGGAAGGGAAGCCTTAATTAGGCATGAAGAGATTTATCAAACAGCAGCCCCTTGGAGCTGGTAGTCTCTTTGCCATCTGGACGGATGGTTTCTACCTTGTGACAACAGCAGCGGGAATGATTTATGAGGTCCCACAGCTCCACCCCCTGGGCCTGGTAAAACCTGAATGGCTTTTGTCCTCTCTAAAAAAGAGCGAGATTTTGCCTGTGCCGATGGGCTCATGAGCGGGGGTTCACAGTAAGGTTTGCCCGACTCTGTGAAGTTGATGCCCAGACCCGTGGCAGCCAGGACCTTGCCTAGGCTCAGTTTTCAATTCACAGTGACCCAGCTGCAAGGATGAACAGAAAAAGCCCTGGAGTGGGGACCAGAAGACCTGGATGCAAATTCTTTTGGTGAGCTATGGGGCTTCATGTGTTTTTTGCCTCAGTCTTATGACTTATACAATGGGGATAATGATTTCTGCATCTTCCTAACTCACGTGATTCTCTGGAAGTTCCTGTGACACTACTATAAGACACAAAATGACTTTCTTAATTATACAACCCTTGATAGGCATTGAGGATTTAATCCAACAAACATTTATTGAGCAATTGCTGTGTGCTATGCACCACCCCTGGTGCTGTGATGGACATGGATGAATAAAACACAGTCCCTGCCCTTGGCGAGCTTACAATCTAAGAACGGTCATAAGACAAGTGCACAATAGCTATAATACAAGGCAGAATATGGTAAGTGCCATGAGAAAGGTACAAATAAAGTGCTACGGTGGTTCAGCGGAGGGAGAGATCCCAGTGGTTGGTAGATCGGGAGGGGGCTTCATGAAAGATGTGGTTTCTGCATGGGCCTTGAAAGAACCAGGAGAGAGTGTTTCAGGGGATGAGAACAGCAAGACCAAAGGCACAGAGACAGGAAAACCGGGCACCCCTTCCAGGAATGACGGCTACTCTAGATGGACTGGTACAAGGTGTAAAGGAAGGATGGGGCTTTACTGGATGGTCTGTAACGTCAGGACGAAGACTTGCACATTATTTTAAAAGTTTGTGAATGGCTGGAGATAAAAAAGAAAAATCTCTATGAATGTTTAGGATGGACTGGAGAACACGCAAGTGTGCCCAGAGGAAATCTGGGAGAGGAAAGGAGACTGCTGCTGAAATTGAGAGACCAGAAGACAAGGATAGTGCAAGAGTAGCAAGGGAATGCATGGAGAAGACATGAAGATGACTTTAGGGTCTCAGAATTGGGGGGTTGAGAGGATCATGGGTCTTCTAACAGTGAAAGGAGAGATTGTAGAGGAAGGGGAGGCAGAGATGATACACTTGTCTTCAGAGATGTTGAGTTTCTGGCGCTGCCGGAGCAGATGGGGTGAATGACCAACGAGCAGTGTGCAGTCGAGCCTGGAGCTCAGGGGAGGCGCTAGGCTGCCGGAAGTGTAGGACGCCTCCGAAGGAAGGCGGGAGGTTGCTGATGAGACTGTGCAGGGATGTGATGAAAGGGGGCCGAGGAGAGGACGCCAAGGCGGGGAAGATCTAAGTGTGGGGTAAGAAGGAGAGAGGGAAATAATGGTCGGATCTACCTCAGCTACTTTTTAGATTAAGGTAAGGGTGTCAATAAATAAATCATAAATACATAAATAAATAAATACATAAATAAATAAATACATAAATAAATAAATACATAAATAAATAAATACATAAATAAATAAATACATAAATAAATAAATCCATAAATAAACAACAAAGGGGCGTTGGCGAAGGAGAAGAGTCACGAGAACGTGGCTTCCTGGGCACCAAGGGGACAGCGAACGTCCAGGAGGAGTCAGTGTAGAGCCAAGCAGTGCAAAAATCTTGGTGATGAGAAAGGGCTTTTGACGTGGCAGCTGAGCCTCTGGTCCCAGGAGCATGGGGGCCACGAGGGGGTCGAGAGGAAAGGCGGTGCCAGCACCAGAAAGCCCCCCACCCCCAGGTCTGGTGGTGAAGGGACGAGCCACAGCAGCCAGGATGGGTGGAATGAGTGCCTGTTTGTGGAAAGAGAGGACAGAGGCAGCAGAGTGGCTGAGGACCGGTGAGAGGATGAATGTCGTTTCCCCAGAAGTGGGAGGAAGGAAGTGAAAGGGGAGGGGAGAGATCAAGAGATTTTGAGGAGAGACTGCATTTCAGATGATCCCACCTCTTCACTGAAGGAGGAGGCTGACGGTAGGGGTCATTTGGGGGTTTGAGGCAAATGGAGAAGATCTGAGGGGCTTCAGGGTGGGTGATGATGGGGTGACTGATGGTCAAAAGGAGGTTGGCTGACGGAGCACCTGCTCCCGGAGGCCTGTGGCCACTGTTATTACAAGGCAGCAGATCAGGGTACCGGGTACCAGGTACAGGCCGGGACTCCGTGGGGCTGCCCCAGACTAGCTGGGCTGCGTCAGAGGCTACAGAGGAACCTCAGGCAAGTTGAGCTCTAAATAGGAGAAAAGGACAGGCTGCCTCCTGATCATGGTGCCCAGATGGAGAGGGCGAGGGGGGAAGGGAAGCCGAGGTCTCTGGAACTCACGCCATCACAGGGCCAAAGTGTTTTGGCAGTACAGGATGTGCGGGTTGGGAATGGTGATGTGTGGATTGTCTTGGGTCCCCAGACTTCTCTGGAGAGAACCCAGAGGCAGGTTTTAAGAGTTCCTTCCCTTTCCACTCCATCAATTTCAGTTTAAGGAACAAAGACCAAGAAGAGACAGAAAGAAAACCGTGTTTTCCAAAGAGCTCTGGCCCCTTTACTCCCCTGCAGGTGGGCACTGGCAGGTACGTGGGATGCAGGGCCAACTCCAAGACCTGACATCGGGTTCCTCCCTGCACTCACCACTGGAACCTTCTGGAACCCAAGGCCTTAGCTAATCCACTGAGGCCCCACTGGCAATTTTGCCTGTTCCCCAGGGCACTGCGAGCTTCGACAACGAAACGTCTTCCAAGGCCTCTGAGATTCTCAAGATGAAAGGCCCTGGAGAAGTGTAAAATGTGATACTAATTATTTTCACTTCTTGTGAGAAGTCCAAACCACTCTGTCCCCATAGAGCCAGTTAGGGCTGTTGCTTTTTTAAATATTAATTTTCTAATGCAAATCCCAAATCTCAGACTTCAAGCGTCAACAAGAAGAACAACAAGGGAAGACACACAGAGACATAGTATCGTGATCTTGGTTTGGAACTGGAGCGTCCGCGTGCAGGGTTAATAGGTTCTGAGCACCCTTCCACTGTCTCCACTGGCTTCCCGTCAGGCATTAATTTAGAGCAAATGTCCTGCTTGAATTGCCATTGATTAATTATGTCATCTCATATGCTTGGGAGCGGATCTTGATCCCTTTTCTTAACCCCCTTCATCTTCAATATAATGTTTTTTGACTTATCTTTCAAATATATTTTAAAACACCGTTATTTATCAGGCAAGGGAATGAATCTAACAAATCAAGCTGGCTAATGCTTGTCTACATGTGACATGACATTCCAGCCCCTAAATTATCGGCATCAAGCCCAGGTTTCCCTGGGGAGACTATGTCCAGTATTTGGATACTACATTTGGCTTTGGGTTTTGAAAAAAGTCTTAACTCTTAATCTTAATAGGGGGGAAAAGGATTTTTGCCAAATTCTAAAATCACTGCCACTGTGAAAAGAAGGAGGTGGGGATGGACATTGGAACCTCTCCCCACAGAGCTGAAAACCTCAGTGTTGGAGCTCAGTGCCGACAAGTGCTGGCAAGTGTGACGATCAGGGTAGGAAAGTGACAAGAAAGTGACATTGACACAGCAGTCTGGCTGCAGAGACACCCCCCCACCCCTCCCTGGAGTGCAGGATGCAGAAAGCAAACACAGTGGCTGTAGAGAAATGGAGCTCGATGCTTAACATTTTTCCACACTCTGGGGCCTCACACTCTGGGGCTCCTGAGGCACCCAGGAAGGCAATCATATATATTTTAAAGGGATGACATTTATCTTTGCGGTACCCTTTCAAGCTTTTGCGGCGGCTTCCCTGGAGGCAGAAGGGAATAGCACAGTCCTTCCTGTGACATTCTAACAGAGCAGGAAGGAGGCTAACCCGGAGGATGAAAGCCCAGGGTCCCTTCCTCTTTGACAACTCAAGTGGCTTTAAAGAACAACCACCACATGTGGGACACTCTTTTGCCTTATTCGGGGCTGGAGTGCTGACTCTTAGTAGGAAGCTGCGATTTTTCAAAAACACGATTTGGAACACCCTAGCAATTTAGTGTCATCTGCCTGCTTGGTCCCAGGTTCTTGGGGGTTCTTGCAAAGCCAGAATAGGACCTGTCCACTGTCTTCTCCAGCCTTCTCTCCAGAGCTATGGAGGCTGGTCTGGGACAGGTGGGTCAACTGTGGTTCGTCCTATGGGCAGTTCAACTCTAGGTTCATGGAACCAAGTCCTCAGCTCTGACGTGGCCTCTGCTCCTTTTGGTGACCTTGTGCTCCTTGGCTGGGCTGAATGTTCCAACCTCCCTCTTCCTGGGAACAGCACCATTTTAGACTTGGGTCAAGTTGTCCCCTCTGGTGTTGGCTCACCCAGAATCCACATTTCTCAGAGGCTCGGGGCAGCTGCCAACAAGTGGTTCTCCAATCATCCATGAGCCCAAAGATCCCTCCAACTTGGGAGGCAGTCATCCAGTCATGGGACTGACATCTCTTCCTGTCAAGTCCTTCTGCCCCCAAAGATGCTCTGAGTCTCAATCTGATCCAGGTGGGTTCTCCACACCTTCTTCCTGTGGCTTATCTGCCTAATGCTAGATGAACACCACACAGTTATAAATACTCAGGTCAATATATATATGCAGGTATAGATATATATATTCTGGTCACTGTTTTACACTTGAACAAAGAAAACCACGAGCCTGCTTGTTCTAGAGTTTGTGCCACCCCGACTCCCATCTGCCTGTGGTGTAGCTGGCAGGAAATGTGAGCCACTGAGTCCCACAGGGCGCTCACCTTACGTGGCCCCGTCGCACTGGCCGACAGTCAGTTTCAAAGCCCCCTGCTCGTGCAGGTTCTTCAGGGCCTTGAACTCCAAGGGCATGGTATGGGGACCGGCCTGGGAAGTGTAGCCGTACTTGAGGCTGTCGTAATAGTGGTACTTGACGGGGTTCTGGTTCTGATCTAGCGGAAAGGGCCAGAAGCCATAGAGGTAGATCTGGTTGCAGAAACGCGTGGCCAGGGTATACATCAAGAGGCCCGTGGTGGGTCTTTTGATGTGAACTTTGTTAGTCAGCCAGTATCTGGGGAAAAAAAAAAGAAAAAGAAAGTGAAACAAAGAAACAAAAAAGAAACCTGAGTTTGCGAATTATCCTTTCCAGGAAGGGGAAGATTTTGTCCTGGGCCACAGCCTGCTGCCTGCTGAGGACATGAGGTTTGGAGATGAAAGGGGCTTGCCCAGGTTCACCTGGGTAGAAAGGGCATGACCTTGACTTGAGCTCAGGCTGGTTGAAACCTAAAGCAGGGTCTGGCAAACTTTTTCTGTAAAGGGCCAGGTGGCAACAATGGCTGGCTTTGCGGCCATACTCCTGGCCTCTGCCATTGTAGCCCGAGAGCGCCACGGACAACACACACGGGTGTGGCTGTGCCATAGTTTGCCAACCCTGATAAAGGGCTGCCTCTTGCATGGTGCCCACTGCCTATTGCCACACCTGACTTTGGCAGGGGTTGACCTCCTTGCCTCCTAAGCATCACAGATTTCTTTCCCATCCCTGCCCACAGGCCCCACACCCCACCCCCTTCCGCCTCTGATGCAGGCTGCCCATCTCTCAGCATACGTGGCTTCCCTGGAGGGCAGAGGGAGCAGCAAACAGCGGCCTTCCCTGTGAGGCTGGGTTCTGCAAAGGAATCTGTCGGAAGTATGAGAGGAAACACGGGGCGGGGGCAGGGCGGGGAGAGCAGAGCTTTAGGCTAAGGGCTTCCTGTGTTGAGTGAGGTGCTGAGCTACCTTTGTACATAGAGGGCCTTGGTTTACCTTAATCGAGAAAGAAGTGAGGAAGAAACCATCTTCATTTCACAGGCTAAGCAACAGAGGTTGAGAGGCGGTTTCAGTGACAGTTCTGTCTACAACTACCGGTGTGCCTTTGAGCAAGTTGCTTCTCCCTGCTGGACCCACTTTTTCACATTTATGCAACGATGGGGCACAGACCAAGGGATTGCCAAGACAGCCTCCAAGTTCCACCACAATCCAGAAGTGTCTTCAGAAGTGGGAAAATAGACACTCTCTTTGCCATCATTTTTATTTTCCATCATGGTTTTTCTCCTGCTTGGATTTAGAACCCACTGGGACGCGTGGTCCAACCTCTTTATTTCTAGTAAAACCTTCCACGTACCCAATGCTGAATCCTTTTAGATGTAACGTGTATGCCTTGGTGGAAAGCCGTACTTCCCTATCACAAAGTCCTTACTACTGTGTCTCCACCGGACAGTGTCCGTGGTTTTCTGTACTCAAACACACTCTGTGGGCCCCCATCCCACGAGCTCCCATTTGCTGCTGTGAAAAACACCCACCCCCCGTCGGAAGCACAGGCCAACGACGTTCCCCGCGGCACAGTGATGCCCAAGACTATAAAGTCACACGTGTCAGTGAAATTCATGCCGGAAGGTAAAACGATGCTGGACAGAACGCTTACGTATTGCTGAAAGTTACAAGTGTTTTACGTTATTAATAGTGCATCTAGCTCAAAGTTTGGGGGCAGCTTCTCTAGAAGCCCAAGTACACCCTTTTGCAAGAGGCTCCTTCTGCAGCTCCAAAATAGGAACCCCCGAACATTTCAGAGACTCAAGCTTAAATCCTTTAGCTTTTGGGGGAGGCATTAGCCTTTGTATCAGACAAGGTTATAGATTCCTAATAACCCATATAATTTCAGTCAATCATATACTATTGGATATAATAAAACTTATTTCAAGGCTCCCTCACACCCCACCCTGTCTGTCAGGCCAGGGTGATCTGAACTTCCCCCCTAACATTGATGATGGAGTCTGTGGTCCCCAACGGCCGGAATCAGAGTGACCGTGATTCTTCTGGGCTCTGCATGTGGCCCACTTTCACAACGGCTCTTGTTTCATAAGCCTGTCAGTTGAAGGCCCCTTCCTTTGTACCCTATCCTTTTTCATCTTGTCTGAGCCAAGAAACTTCCCTGAAGCTGAATTTTCCAACCTGGAATCAGACAGAGAGGCAGAGGCAGAGGACAGAAGAATGGCTCTAGTAACTGCAAACACAATACAAAAAATAATAGGAAAAGAGTTGGCGGATATACCACAGAACTTCATCATTTCTGTCCTGCATGGTTGAGAAGTTTCATCCCAGCTGATACGTAGGAGGCATGGTGCTGGCTCAGGGGGGTGCTTGATGCTGAGACTGGGGCTTATTAGATAGGGAGCCCTTCCTTAGACTACCTCAATACTCTATACGCTCAGTGGGGTTGAGCTGAGCTTGGGAGGACCCTGGGGGTTGAAGGCAGGAAGAGTGCATGGAGGAGAAGAATTCAGAAGAGCAGCAGCTGACACCTCGGCTTAACTACATCTAATCATGGAGAGCTCACCCCCTCTTGAGCTACTCCATTGCACTTTCAGCTTTAACTTAATGGTTCACAACCTAGGCTGCCCCTGCCTGGAGCTTTAAGAGGACCCATCCTGGGTCCCACATCCAGATGCAGCCTGGACGCTGGGATTTTTAAAACCTCCCCCAGTAATTTAAATGTGCAGCCAAGGCTAAGAAGCCCTGCTCTAACTGGTAGGTGGTTCTGCCAAAAGAACCTAGGAACGAGACTTATTTAGAGAAAAGAGGGGGAAAAAGTAAGCACAAGGGATAGTCATCGAGTTTTAAAGACAGCTGGGCCTGGAGAACTCATCTAGATCAGCGGTCTGGCAGGGGATATAGCTGAGCGAGCTGGGAGTTGGGACGTGTGTGTAAGGAAAACTGACACTGGCCTCTGTGTTGCCAAGGCAATAGGGAGTGGGGGGGACTGTGGCATCTAAAGGGGTAGCTGGTTTTATTGTTGTCTTGTACGGTCATGTAAAATTTTCTGATTTTTTCAAAGGTATCAGAAATCTGGATTTTAACACAAATTCTCCAAATTTTTAAATGTTGGCAACTACTTAAAAAAATTGTTTTTAAAATCTGGTGAGTCCCTATTGGGTGAGTTAACAGACCATATCTATGGGTAATCCACGGTTCTCCTGGATTGAACTTGTCCTCTTCTTTCAATTTACAGAGGAAAAAGTGAGAATCCAGGGTGACTTGCCAGAGAAGAGGCAAACCTCTCACACAGCTGGTCAGATAGAGCTTGGATAAAATGCAGCCTCCCCACTCCTGGTTCTTGGGCTTTTTTCACTCCATAGTGATTCTGGGGGGTGGGGGCGTTGTCGGGGTTGGGGATGAGCTGGCTGCAGCTGCTGTTGACACTATCCAGGGACACATGAGCCACGGGCTGTGTCCCCTCATGAGACCATCTCAAAGACTGTTCACTCCCTGAGAAATTCAAGCCCTAACAACGGCCACATGACAGATTAGGGATTTGCGGTTTGTTTATTTTCTGATTGTAAGGCCTTAGCAGAGTAAGGCTTTCAGAAATAAATTTCTTTTCAAGCCATTGCTGCTCTGCCCAGAGAGAGGCAGTGAAGCATTGAATCAGTGGGGAAACGTCCAAGTAGCTCATAGGTGGGTCTGAGTTTACCCAGACAAGTGCAGTGCCCTCCCCGTAGATGTGCCTTTCCCCTACATGTCCTCTTGGTGAACTCTCTTTTTTTTTTTCCCCTCAAACTGAGCACGTGAATCACGTCTTCCTGGAAATGCTCCCTTTGTTCCACTCTCTTCTCAGCTCAAACTGAATTAGTCATTCCCCCCTTATTATTATGAGTTTTGTTTCCATGGATCCTATTGTGCTTATCAACCCGAGCTGATCCTTCATTACCCTATGGGTTGGACTCCCACTTGAAACTGTACTGCGATCTCCCCAAGAGCAGAGGCCATGCCTTACACTCCTTTGTGGAGTCATCAGAGGCACCTGGCTCAGTGTGTGGTGCAGCCAAGGCACTATGGCCGAGACGGCATCGCTCAACCAATCCTCCATGGGCTTGCCTATATCTCTCAGCATCCCTTGTAAATGAGCTGGAGTCACATGACCAGTTCTGGCCAATAGACTGCAATAGGAAATGGTCCCTGCTGGACCAACTGTTCCCCAAGAGCTTACTCCTGCCTTGGAGAACCTCAGTGCCTCCTGGAAAGATGATGTCAGCCTAAGATGAAAGAAGCCTAAATCCTAGAATCACTGGTTGGAAGACAGCTCCAACTAACCTACATCCCACTTTGCGAGGATGAGAGATAAACTTCTGTTGTGCTAAATCACAAGGGTTTCAGGGGTTGTTATTGTAACATAAACTAGAATTGATTATCCTGGCTTCCATGGCGCTCGGCAACTTAGGACTTAAATGGAATTGAAAAATGGGAAGAAGTAGAAAAGGAGAGAGGGGGAAGCTAGCAGTGCATGCAGCTTTGTGACTCTGGCCAGCTAAGACAGGAATAGAAACACCCAGCCTCTCAGATCTGCTGCCCAGAATCGCTCACTGGGAAAGGTGTTAACAGCAAAAGAGGCTCCGGAATGAATTGAGAGCTCAGTGGCAGGGAGGGACCCTCTCATTTCCGATTCTGCCTCTGTGGGTAAACAAGAGCTCCTGAGTGAGGTCTGACAGGGACACGGGGACACCGTTTAATGAGCAGCTTGTTCTAGAAGCTGACAGTTATGTGGGAACAAATCACTCTCCATTTCCTTTATCGCTCCTCAGTCGCCCTGGCCAATTTAGAGACTGTGTGCATGGCCGACTTGTAGACGATTTCTTTCCTTGAGATAACAGCTGGGTGTTAAAACACAAACTAATTAATTTTGCCTTCCTAAATGAGGTTAGCTGGGTGCATCCAGGATGCTGTATTGACAATGCACCTTTAATATCCCAGTCTGGAGGCTTTAATTAGAAGGCAAAGTCATCTCCAAAAAGGCAGTAATCATTTTTCAAATTCGTTACCCCAATTGCCAAGACAATTAAGTGGCATATTTTATGAGCATGGACGGAAATAAATGAAGATTGCCAAAATCATCACCAAAGCACACTTGTCCTTCTCCCTGGATTCCTGTGCTCGGTATGTGGCAAGCATGGTGGCTGCCATGGTTGGAAAAAGTGACCAAAGGGGCTTTCTCTAAGAAGCTGAAAGCACTTTGTGGGATATAGCTCATATCATCCTTAAGGAACAGGAATGCCTCACAGGTGGTCATCGAGGGATACTTGGTGATGCTTTGCACAGGATCACCAGCAAAGCCAGAAACAGGGCTCTCAGACTCCTGTTCTCTCGTCATCTACATCACCAGCCCGGTCTCTGGTCCAGGGGCCTCAAAGCTCATGGCTGTCTTTCCTTGGGAGCACCTTAGAGCTCTGGTGTCTTGGGGGGCATCTCAGGATGTAGCTTCCCAGCTTTGTGGAACTGGAGATCGGGGGGGTTGTTTCAGAATTTGGGGCTGGTGTGCAGAGCTGGTTAAGCCCTGGGGATGCTTGAGGCTGATTCCTGGTCCCCAGGCCTCCATGATTACCCGAGCCAGTGCTCTCATTCAAGTAAGCCAGGCTAGCCTCAAGTATTACCATGCCACCAAAAGCTCGCCCATGACTCCTGGGGTCCACAGGATAACATCCAGCAGCCTCAGCCCAACCTGTGCAGCCCTTGAGATTTGGGCCTGAAATCCCTCCTACCACCTGGCATGCACAGCCACACTGCCACCAGGAACTTCTGGTCTCTTCCAGGACACCACCACCTCCTACTTCTCCTGGCTGGCAACTCCTTCTCAGCTTCCCTGAAGGAAGCCTTCTAGGACCTGCCTGGATGGTTTTGTGTACTGTATGTTCTTTTCCTATCCTAGCACTGATCATGCTATGCTGTAACGATTTGTTTACTTGTCTTCCTCCTCCCCTACAATTTAAACTTCTATGAGCAAGTGGGTTGACTTCTTGCTTCCATGTAACCCCAGATCCGAGCATAACTCACCCATAGAGTGGGTGCTTCACAGATCTCTGTTTAATGAAGCAGTGAGTAAAGATTAGCAAGTAGGGGTTAATGTCTCCCTTTGGGGGCACTGGCGGGAGAGGTGGAAGGAGCCTGGCCTCACCCTAAACCCTTCTAGGCAGCCACTGGGTTCTCACATGTGAAAGGTGGGCTAACAGCATCCTAGACAGTATGTTGCCAAAAGAAAGAAGGAAAAACCATGATGTCGGTTACTTAAGGCGTTCCTCCTGCTACACGTGGGGGTGGCCCCAGGGAGTCTAGAGACTGCAGCTCCCACACAGGTATCGCTTCTGTCGCTAGAGGCCCTGCAGGGACCCAGCAAGACCATTTCTTGGGGGTTTAAACCTTCTGGCTAGATTCTGGAATCTAAACTGAGGCCACTACAAATAGAAAAAAAAAGTTATATTTAACCTCATTCATAATTAAAGGAAAATTCAATTTCACACAACGAGATGCCATTTTTCACGGGATTGGCAGAGATAATAGTTGTTGATAACACACCATGTTGGGGAGGTTATGTGAAAACAGGTATTTTCAATAATCATAGGTGGGAGTGTAAATTGGTAAATACCTCTGCGGTGGGCAATTTGGCAATCTCTATGAAAACTAACAATGCTTATAGCATACATCCATCTCTCTTTTTTAGCAATGGCACATCTAAAAAGCAAGACTACATATATACATATGTGTGTAGATGCCAGTCCAGGACAATTGCTGTAATACTGATCATACGAGCAGAAGACTGGAAAAGCTTGCGATGCCCACTGATGCCTTCTGCTAACAGAAATTATGGTCCAGACACGGTGGAGTGTAAGGCAGCTGTGAAGGAGAATGAGGTGTTGCATGTCGATATGGAATAATTTCCAGAATTTAGCAAAGTGCAGTACTTAAAACATGCTCCCTTAGGTGTGAAAGTGGATATTTCTGGAAGGATACACATAGAAAAACCAGTTTAATAGGCTGCTTCTGTGGAGGAGGGCTCACTTTTCACTTGAAATTCTTCCATACTATTTGGCTTTTTCTTTTGACTATGTCCATTGCTATTTAAAAAAAAAATGGAGACAATCCATTAAAAATGACCAATGCCATCTGTGCTTTAACACCCCAGACCTTCCTCCCTTTCTGTAGGTAACACCACTATGCAATGCACTTCCACACTCCGTGTCCACTGGAGGAGACTGGGCCTCAACTCCTGTGACCAGCCCTGGAGACTTGCTCTGTGGACTCTGATAGGCATGTCTGGGAGGGGCCCCCTCCAGGCTTAGCTGGTCTCTCCCCTGCCTCCCTGCACCCTGCTTCCTCTCTCACCCCGGACCTGCCCTCCGGCCTCAGGTTCTGCTCCCCTCTGACAGGCAGCAAGGCCTACTTTGCTGAGCTGCTGCTCCAGCCCTGGCAGTGGTGCCCGCTGGATCAGTGCCTTCTGAGGGCCTAGGCTCAGCACTCCTGATGCCTAATTAAGCATGAATTCACTGGCCTTCTGTGCACTAGGCTTGTGGGCTGGGCGGCTGGTTACACAGGCCAGCCAGCGAGCTGCTTTTCTGCCCAAGGGCAGCCCTCTCTGTAGGTCCCAGCCTTCCCCATTGTGGTAACTGAATTAGAGCCATTCACTACCAGCTGCTGACCAGAGCTTCCCACTTCCTGCCGCCAAATTCAATTGCCTGGGTGTCCTTCCCCTCCATTGCTCACGCCCCTTGCCAACAGCCAGCCAGGGCACTGTGCCACCTTGAGGGCCGGCAGAGCCAGAAGCTCCTGGAAGCCAGGTTGGGTCAGGGGCAGTGAGTGTCAAAGGGCAGGCCTTCTGCTCAGTGTCTCTGCCTCACGCTGCCCACTTCCCTGTAATATCCAGGACCGATAACTGCCACAGATGGCAGGAATCTTGAGAGTACATGGTGGGTAGAGATTCTCCTAGCACAGGTGCGTTGAATCAAAGGCACTCTGTGTGTGTGTGTGGGGGGGCGGGCGCGGGTACTATCTAGCCCAACTGTTAAAGGCTGAATTGCATCCCCTCGAAACTCATATGTTGAAGTCATAACTTCCAGTACTTCAGAATGTGACCTTTGGAGATAAGGGTCTTTACAGAGACAACCAAGTTAAAATGAGGCTACTAGAGTGAGTTCTAATCCAATATAACTGATGTCCTTAAATCTGGAGACAGACAGGGAGAATGATGAAGATGGCCATCTACGAGCCAAAGAGAGAGGCCTGGAAGAGATTCTTCCCTCAGAGGCCCCAGAAGGATTTCTAGCCTCCAGAACTGTAGGGCAATACATTTCTGTTCTTTAGGCCACCCAGCCTGTGGTACTTTTTTACAGCAGCCCTAGCAAACTAACACCCTAACTGTATAATACATATTTCCCTCTCCACAGCCCAGTAAGGGGCATCTCTTGCTGTCTGGACATCTCCAAGAATGCAGAATTCGTCCATTCCTAAGAGGCAACTATACTCATTTCAGATGATCTTTATTTGTTGGAATGTTCTTCCCAGTGTCCAGAGGAAACCAGACTTACTCTAGATCCTTTTCCCGACCCTAGTTCATACGTGGAGACTCACAGCCCAAATCTGCGAGCTCTTCAAGGGCAGGAGCCTTGATTTATTGATTTTTGTGTTCTCCCAGCACAGGCCTGGAACACTTGAGGTGCCTGCAAGTATTTGCTGAATAAGAAAGATTGCTCTCATACTCCTTGGAGACTTCTCTTCCCAAATCCTTTCAACTTTTGAATTTCTTTGCCACTGTGGCCCCTCTCCAGCCTGGTACCCAAAACGGAATGTGATTCTCCAACAATCCATCGCTGACCTCCCTGACTCTCCAAGATGTTACCCATCCATCCATTGCTATGGATGTGTATTGCTGAGATCACATTATCCCTTTGAGCAACCACACATCTGCTGATGGTTGGTACTGTTTATCCCTCTTTACCTGTACAACTGTTTGGAACCCAAGTACAGAATCTTGCATTCATTCATATGAAATTTCTTCCTCTTAGATTGGCTCATTGTTTCAGCCTGTCAAGAGAAATTTGGATTCAACTCTAAGGGCCCCAATATTGGGAATTCCCCAAAAGTCACATCACCTGTGAATTTGCTAAGCAGACAATTGATGCCTTCAAGTAAGTCACTGGTAAAAATGGGGACAGTTGGCAGGACAGGGTGCTGGTGGCCTGTTCTTAAAGATCTCCATGAAGTCAACATTAATCTAATCAATTAGTGTCTTTGGGGCATCAATGGTCAACAGACAGTGGTCAGTCTATGTGTCAAGGATATGGGAAGGTGGGCGGCAGTGGGAAAAGCAGAGACTTTGAAGCCTTTACATGTGGATTCTAATCCCCCTCTTCCCATCTGAGTGATCTTGGGCAATCCTCTTCACATTCCTGAGCCTGTTTCCTTATGAGTAAACTGGGGATGGAAATAGTATCTATCCTATAAGGCTGTTCTGAGGTGTCCTGACCTTCCCGCTTGTGCTGCTTGGTGGGGAAGCTGCCCTGTGCTTGCGATAACGGTGCTGTGCAGGTGGAGTCTTGACATGCTGCTATCCACTGCGGTCTCCTAACACCACATCTTCAGTGCAGCAGTTCCCAGTCCTCTGAGCTCATAGCACCCCCAAATCCAGAACTGGGTGGGTGTGAATTTCTGCTGCATCTGGTGCATTGCACTAAAGCGAGACAATGTGGTTAAGTTCATGGTTGTGACTCTTACTGGCTGGGTGACCCCATACAAATCACCCAACTTGTCTGGTCATCAAGTTCCTCATTTGTAAGATGAAGACACTAGGGTGCTCAAAGTCAATTCCCACTTGACACTCTGATCAACAAGCACAAGGATTCTAATTTCCTCACACTCGTTATTTTCCACTGTTTTGATAATAGCCATTCTAGTGGGTGTGAAGTTGTAACACATTGTTGTTTTGTCTTATATTTCCCTAGTGATTAGTGATGTTGAACACCTTTTCATGTGCATATAGGCCACTTGTATATCTACTTTGGAGAGACGTCCGTTCAAGTCCTTTGGCCATTATTGAATTGGGTTGTTTGATTTTTGCTGTTGTTGAGTTATAGGAGGTCTCTGTATATTCTGGATATTAATCCCTTATTAGATAATATGATTTGCAAATATTTTCTCCTATTCTATGGGTAGCTTTTTAACTCTCTTGATATATTGTCTTTTTGGCACACGAAGAGTTTTAATTTTGATGAAGTCCATTTTTATCTATTTTGTTGTTTGTTGCTGTTGTTGTTACCTGTGTTTTTGGTGTCATACTTAAGAACCCATTGCCAAACCCAAGGTCATAAGGAGATTCCCTACGCTTTTCTATAAGAGTGAATTTCTTCTAAGTGAATTGTACACTTTAAAATGGTTTCAATGGGCTATACTATCAAAAAACCAAAATAATGAGTGTTGGCCAGGATGTGGATAAATTGAATAACAAGTGTTGGATGAATGTGGAGAAACTGGAACTCTTGTACACTGTTGGTAGATTGTAAAACGGTGCTGCCACTATGGAAAACAGTATGGAGGCTCCTTAAAAAAATTAAAAACAGAACTATGGCATGATCCAACAATTCCATTTCTGAGTGGATATCCAAAAGAATTGAAAGCAGGGTCTCAAAGAGCTATTCACAGACCCATGTTCATAGCAGCACTATTTACAAGAGTCAAGAGGTAAAAGCAACCCAAATGTCCATTGATGGATGAATGGATAAACAAAACATGGCATATACATACAATAGTACATTATTCAGCCTTCAAAAGGAAGGAGATTCTGACACATGCTACAACATGGATGAAACTTGAGGACGTTAAGTGAAACAAGCCAGTCACAAAGAAGCAAAGACTATATTACTTTACTTATACGAGGTATCTAAAGTGGCCAAAATCATAGAAACAGAAGGAGAATGGTGGTTACCAGGGGTTGGATATATGAGGAAGAGGGGACTTGTGTTTAATCAGTACGGAGTTTTGGATTTGCATGAAGAAAAAGTTCTGGAGGGTCTGTTTCACAACAGTG
Source organism: Neophocaena asiaeorientalis asiaeorientalis (assembly GCF_003031525.2). Lineage (NCBI taxonomy): Eukaryota > Metazoa > Chordata > Mammalia > Artiodactyla > Phocoenidae > Neophocaena > Neophocaena asiaeorientalis. Next base: position 190,187 of record NW_020175435.1, on the reverse strand, counting down.
TGAAAATACTTAACACTACTGAACTATACAGTTGAAAATGGTTAAAATGGTAAATTTCATGTGGTGTATATTTTACCACAATAAAAAAGTGTTTATCCTGTCCCACCCCATAAATGGGGTGTTTTTGTTGGACAACAGATTTTTAATGAGGAAATAAGATTATTCTGCAAACTACAACCCATATTGGAACTTTGAGGTAAAGTTCAGGTGAATTTGACTTAGTCCATTGTTCTATAGACTCCTTTATTAAATAGAGCCTAAATAATTTTCCCTCCCAGTGATTTCACCCTCTGGTCCTGCTTCTACCTCTTGAGTCTACAGGACAAGTCTAATCCCTTGGTTGGTGGTTGGTGACAGCTGCCATGATCACAGTAGTTATGACTGATTGTCTGTCTCCCCTGTGTTGGCACAGGACACACATTCTGTCGTAGGTATTGCTCCCCAGTATAAATAGAAAAAGCAGGGCACAGGAGACAAGCCACCTGGTCAAGGATGTTATACAACCAAGGGAGTAACGGAGCTGGGATGTGAACCCAGGTGTCCCTACCTCCAAAGCTCATGTTCCTGTTGCTAGACCAGATTGCCTCTTAGCCAGATTCCTCCTCAGCCTTATTCTCTATGACCCCTTATTGTTTTCTCAGATGCCATTGTTCTGCATCCCTCACCAGCTCATTCTTCCTCTTGCAGTAAACACCAGGTAAGTTCCCACCTGGTGGGAACAGAGGCAAGCCCTTCCTCTCAATACAGACATTGCCCACCTTCTCAGTGATGCCCTACTGGACCCAAACCCTATAGGGCCCAGTGTCCGCACAGAGGGAGGGGGCCATTGTCAGAAATCCATCCCAAGGCCTCTGAAGCCCTCATTCCTGCCCCCTCCCCTTGCTAAAAGGAGAACACTTTCCCATCCGTCTCTCCTGCAGTATTTCCTCCTGGGAGTTCCTGCAGAGGAAGATGTTGCAATCTCAGGATTAACAGCCTGTTTGTTTAAAGGGCTTATTACTGGTGCTTAATGCTATTTTGACAGGTGAAAGTGAGTCAATTATAGCTGGAAATAGTTCCAGCTGCATAGTCCCTTCCAGGTGGTTGCCCATTCCCTAGCCAAGGGACCTCTTTTCTCTTTACCAAAGGGCACTTCGTCTCTTTCCCTCATATCCTCTGACCTCCAAACCACATAAAGACTTTCCTCCTTCCAGGAAGGAACAATATTAAAGGCATGGAGCCTAAATCCATGAGAGGCGGGCTGCTGCAGCATCCCCGCTCCATGAGGGGGTGAAATGGGTGCTAAAGGGAGGCTTGACAGGTCAACCTCCAGGATAAAGAATGCAGCCCTAGCGAGCCTGGGTTCATACAGGTATCACTGTCCTCCATCAGCCACGAATGTGGCTGCCTCTCATTGAATGTCTCTCTAGGTCTTTCTTGAGGGCAATCGGTTCCTGTATTGATACCCATCCTAATTAGACCAGTGCTGGTCACAGGCTTGGGTGCCTCAGGTCGGGGGTCACCTTTATGAAGACAGCAAGAGTCCTTTCTGGGTGGCTCAAAGGACTTCCTCGGGTCACACCAAGTTAGGCTAAGGCCCCAATGAAGATCATTTCAATGTCCCCCAGAAATTGTCTTGTGTCACCAGAGCAGGACTGTGAACTGCCAGGTGGTTGGATGGACCACTGGATTCAGGGCCAAGCTGGCAGTCAGGAGTGTCATGAGATGTATTTGTAACAGGTATCTCACAGTTAATATGCCCAAGAAAAAGCTCTCTTCCTCAACATGCCCAAACACACAGAGACTTCTTCCAGACTCTCCCATCACAGAGAATGGCACCACTATCCACACATCTGCTCCAGCTCTAACTCTGACAGTCATCCTGGATTTCTCTCTTTCTCTCACCCCTTGAGGTCCTTAAATAGAATCCATTAGCAAATCCTGCTGCCTCTACTCCAAATGTTCTAGCAAATCTGACCAAAGTGTTGCATATCTACCACCACTGTCCCAGTCTAAGCCACAGTGATTCCCAACCTGGACTCTTGCAACTGCTTTCCAACAGATATTCCTGCTTTCCTTTTTGCCCCCCTGTGGTTTCTCCTCCACCCAGTGGCTGTCCAAGAATCATTCTCCACACCGCTCTCTGGGTGGGGGCAACAGATTGCTCAGAACTGGCACACATCTGCCAGCCTACTTCTCCAGGAAGGGAGGCTCAGAAAGGCCAGGTGACTTGCAGAGGTCAGACAACGAGTGAGTGGTGGAGCTGGGCCGCAAATGCACCTGGGAAAGGAAAACTGCCTCTCGAGCACCCCCCGCACCCCGTGGCTGCTCACCCGCGGACGGCGTGCAGCAGGCGCAGAGAGGGGTATGCAGTACGCACGTTGACGCGGTGCTTCAGGATGAGCTCGTTGACCCACTCGACCCGCTCCTTGCCGCCCCTGGCCATGAAGGCGGGGATCCACAGGATGCTGCCGTTGAGGCTGTGCAGCCGCTGCAGCAGCTTCTCCCGCCACGTGGCGTTGACCAAGTCCTCGAAGGCCCGCTGGATGACAGAGGGGTTCATGGTCACCAGGTCTGTCTTGAGCCCCACATCCCGGGCGTACTCCTGCACCGGGGCCAGGTTGCACCTGCCGGAGAAAAAGGCAGCGATGGTCCTTTCGGGGAAGCTGAGGCACTGCTGCTTAGACTTAACTTTATCCATCCTTTATCTCTCCTCGCATCCTTCTCATCCCCAAACAAAGACCTAGGGCATCTTCCTGAATTCACCAGGCCCTCCTGTCATCCCTGTTCTTTCTTCTCCTGACACACATATTGACTGGGCCCTTAGCACATCCATAGAACCTTGCTGGGCCCCGGGGTTGTACAATGCCTGCCTGTAAGTCAGCCCTCAGCCCACAAGATGACCATGCTATAGGCAGGTGTGACCTGGTCACATTAGGTGACAGAGTGAGGGCTCTGAAGACACACTCCTGGGTTCAAAATTCAGCTCTGATATTTTCTACCTGTGTGATTCTAGGTAACCCGATCAACCTCTCTGTGCTTTCTGAGAGCTTCCTCCTGGCTAGGGAAAAGCCACAACAGTTTTTTTTAGCTATGATGGACATCACAACAGCATCCCCTCCCAGGGATTAAGGCAGTCCCTAGACACCCAGTACTTAGAACACTGCTGGACCACAGTGAGAGCTCAGCACATGTTAACTGTTACCGTCGTCCTCACAGGGAGGAGCATCGGGTGGGCTTCCTGAGGTGGTGACCATCACAGGAAGTCTGGAAGGATGGCAGAGCAGAAGCCCATCTGTGGATAAGGCACCTCAGAAGAGTGTTTCTCCAGCTTGCAAGAGCAGAAGAATCATCTCAGGCAGTGGTTAAAAATACAGAATCCCGGGCTTCCCTGGTGGCGCAGTGGTTGAGAGTCCACCTGCCGATGCAGGGGACACGGGTTCGTGCCCCGGTCCGGGAAGATCCCACATGCCGCGGAGCGGCTGGGCCCGTAAGCCATGGCCGCTGAGCCTGCACGTCCGGAGCCTGTGCTCCGCAACGGGAGAGGCCACAACAGTGAGAGGTCCGCGTACCGCAGAAAACAAAAAACAAACAAAAAAACCCCAGAATCCCTAGGTCCCTCACCTGGAGGTCCAGATTCGGCAGGTGAGCTGAGGAATTGATATTTAGTCTTATAACCAGGCAGTTTAGGAAACATGACGCTATGGCATTTCAGGCCCAATAAATGTATCACGGGGGCCTAGGGGTATGAAGCAGTGTGGGTATTTAGGAGAAGGCAGGTGATTTGCTCTGATGGGGGCATATTGTGTGGAGGAGATGGGGTGAGAGAGGCAAGCAAGGTGAGATAGCAAAGGGTCTGTGTGTCAGGGATGCTGCCACCTGGCAGCCAGTGGGGGTCTGTACACAGTGGCGCCGTGTGACTTTTGTCCTGAAAGACCACACAAGTCGGCCCCATAGACAGGCAGATCTGTGAGAACCATAGAGTAAAGGTCAAAGTACAGCCACACATTGTTCTAAGTGGCTCTCGCCGTGGTGTTTCAAGTCCCTCTTTTCCAAGTGCGTGTGGACCGTTGCGGATGTGAGTCCTGGGAGAGGCAGAGCATGCTGTGGCCGTGCCTCTCAAAGTGCGGTCCACTCATCGGCACAAGGGTATTTGAAATGCAGAGTCTCGGGCCCCACCCCAGACCTGATAACTCTGCATCTTGATAAGCTCAGATGATTCATATGCTGGTTATGTTTGGAGACACTGGGCTAGAGCCTAACGGAAGGACTTCAGAGACCGCCAGCCGAACCGCCCAGGTTACAGATGATGAAACTGAGGCCCAGAAAGGGGAGTGACACACTCCAAGTCACGTGACAAATGGGCAGCAGAGCCAAGACTGGACTCCAGACATCATACCACTCATCTTGCTGTGCAAGTGTCAAAAAAACAAAACAAAGCAAAACACAAAAACTGTTGGTTAGAACCTGCTGTGGCCTCTGGAAATCCTGGGGCCAGGCTGGGTGGAGCACTGAAAACTCAATATGGAAACCAGGTCAGGAAGGCCGCCTTCAATGCTGCCAGGCTCCCCAGGAGGTGATCAGACCCTGCCAGGGTCAGCTTTTGCCCTCTGACCATACCTTTAACGCCCTCCGCAACTACCCTCACCCCTTCTCTGGCTTCCAATCAGACAAACCTGCCACTTCCCTTCTCCTCTCCCTTCTCCCCTCCGTCCCCAATTTTTCGACTGGAGAGCTTTGAGAAACAGGACTGAACCACTGGGTACGCCAGGCACAGACAGAACCTGGGAAAGGACAACAAACTAAGACAAGCGTGGCTGCTGGGCTGCCGCAGCTCGTGCATCACCGTGGATGCAGGAGTCAGCACGCCACCTAATCCCATGTCCTGAGGTCCAGGGAGCTCTGTGATAAGGCCACTTCCCAAAGCCCGGGACAAGGCTCTCTTTGCATCAAGAAAGTCCCGATAGAAACGTGAGATGCGGTTCTGCCAGCGCTGGGGTGCTGTTTGGGATGAAACTCGAGGCTCTGTGTGCCCTACTTTTGACCAGGGGACAGCAAGGCCTTGTTTTTGAGTTGGGTTGGGGGTCAGGTATCAGAGCCGTGAGTAACTGTGTCCAAATGTGTCCCCAGGCGACTGGAAAATGAGAGATGAGAATGAGAGCTCATTCTCTCTTTGGAGAGAATGCTGGTCAAGTACAAATACAAGTTTCTCTGTCGCCCCTTCACTTCCCAGATTTTGTCTACAGGAGAATAAAGGAACTAGTAGAGTACACCTTAAAAGAGTTTTCCAAACTTGGGCCAACAACTGGCCAGCCCAGGAGACTTTTTTAACCAACCTTTTGTGCTGGGCTCTATCCAGTGGTCAGCAAACTTTTTCTGCAAAGGGCCGGATAAATATTTTAGGCTTGTGGGCTAAATGCTCGCTCTGTGGCAAATTCTTCAACTCTGTACAACTAATTCAACTCTACATCGCAGTGAGAAAGCAGCCACTGAGGATATGAGAATGAATGGGCATGGCTGTGTTTCAGTAAAACTTTATTGATAAAAACAGGTTATGGGCCATAGTCTGCCTGCCTCTGTTCTAGACCAACGGTTCTCAATCTTGGCTGTACAAGATCCTTTTTGACCCACGTCCTAGAGAAATGGAAATAAAAACAAAAATAAACAAATGGGACCTAATGAAACTTAAAAGCTTTTGCACAGCAAAGGAAACCATAAACAAGATGAAAAGACAACCCTCAGAATGGGAGAAAATATTTGCAAACGAAGCAACTGACAAAGGATTTATCTCCAAAATATACAAGCAGCTCATGCAGCTCAATACTGAAAAAAAACAAAGAATCCAATCCAAAAATGGGCAGAAGAACTAAATAGACATTTCTCCAAAGAAGATACACAGACTGCCAACAAACACACGAGAGGATGCTCAACATCACTAATCATTAGAGAAATGCAAATCAAAACCACAATGAGGTATCACCTCACACCAGTCAGAATGGCCATCATCAAAAAATCTACAAACGATAAATGCTGGAGAGTGTGTGGAGAAAAGGGCACCCTCTTGCATTGTTGGTGGGAATGTAAACTGATACAGTCACTATGGAGAACAGTATGGAGGTTTCTTAAAAAACTAAAAATAGAACTACCATATGAACCAGCAATCCCACTACTGGGCATATACCCTGAGAAAACCATAATTCAAAAAGAGACATATACCACAATGTTCATTGCAGCTCTATTTACAATAGCCAGGACATGGAAGCAGCCCAAGTGTCCATCGACAGAGGAATGGATAAAGAAGATGTGGCACATATATACAATGGAATATTACTCAGCCATAAAAAGAAATGAAATTGAGCTATTTGTAGTGAGGTGGATGGAGACTGTCATACAGAGTGAAGTATGTCAGAAAGAGAAAAACAAATACCATATGCTAACACATATATATGGAATGTAAAGAAAAAATAATGGTTCTGAAGAATCTAGGGGCAGGACGGGAATAAAGACGCAGACATAGAGAATGGACTTGAGGACACGGGGAGGGGGAAGTGTAAGCTGGGATGAAGTAAGAGAGTGGCATGGACATAGATACACTACCAAATGTAAAATAGACAGCTAGTGGGAAGCAGCCACATAGCACAGGGAGATCAGCTCGGTGCTTTGTGACCACCTAGAGGGGTGGGACAGTGAGGGTGGGAGGGAGATGCAAGAGGGAGGAGATATGGGGATATATGTATATGTATAACTGATTCACTTTGTTTTAAAGCAGAAACTAACACACCATTGTAAAGCAATTATACTCCAATAAAGATATTAAAAAAAAAAATCTTGGCTGTACACCTGAAGCCCTCAGGCTCCCTGGGCTACATGCCCCCACCCCTCAGACGGACTTAATTGGTCTGGGGTGCAGTCTGGACATTGGAACTTTCCAAGGCTACCGAGCAATTCTAATGGACAGTCAAGGTTGAGAAAGGGGACTCACCCAACTAATCTTGTTTCAACCTTTTGGGACAACTGGCAAAGCTCAACTTAAATATGCCTGTCACTTTGTGTCCAGGGAACCTACTGCAGTTACCTGATGACAAAGCTGTGTGTGTCAATCTCCTGCCCGCAGCCGCTGTTCAGCAAGACCCCGGAGTTGCCCACGATGGCACAAGTCCCGAAGTGCTTGTTCTTCAGTGGAGAGGTTCTGGGGAGGAGCTCATAGAGGTTCTGGGACACGTTCATTGTGCTGTCTCGGTCGAAGATGTAATGAATAATATCTCCGGGTTTCAGGGTCCCCTTGAGGACAGAAATGTCCTTTTCAGCATCCAAGAACTTTAAGATTTGCTTCCTACGAAAACCAAACACACATGAGGAAAAAGTCTCCTGTTGCTACCTGCCCTTTGCCAACCCGGCTTTTCCTCTCCCTGGTCACCCTGCAGGGCTGATGCAGTCCAGCACACAGGGGCAGCTAGAGGTCAGATGCCCTCTGAGAATCTCTGGTTACACAGTTTTTAAAGTAAAATCTCCAGTTAGGATCCTCACCTTCCTAGGGGCAGGAATAAAACTTCCCTGGTAATTCTGAGAGGATTTCTATCCTTTTTCTGACCACATCTCATCCCGTCTATGTGCTTGACTGGAGAGTCTCCAATCTCTGGCTCTGGGCAGAGACTGGCAACACGGCCCAGAGGCCGATCTGGTCCTCCTTCTAGGAGATAGGATACCTGCCCTGGGAAATGACTTCATCAGGACTGAATGTGAGCTCATCATGAAGGGCCCTGGAAGGAAGGGTGACCTGCCATCCTGGTTTGCCTAGGAAAGCATGGTTTTAGACTGAAAGCCTTGTACCCCAGGGACAAACTGTACCTGAGTCTTGGGCAAACCCAGACCATGGTCATCCTATCTCATACTCCCCTCTCTGAGTGGGATTCAGGGCCACCATCTGACAGGCAGTCCTGAATTAGGACCTGGAAACCGGAAAGACAGGTGTCCCTCATTCCTCAGTGGCCTATTTTCTTCCCTGGAAGCCTTCTCTGTGCACAGGGGCCTCCCAGGGGGCGAGTGGGTGTGTGGACACTGTGAGGTGTGTCGACCACTCCCCGTTTGCAGGACTGCGAACATGGCCTGCCGTCCGTGCACTGGTCCTTTCTGGGCTGTGGGCTCCCTGGCCCTCCTCACTGCTGGCTTGTTTGGGGTTTGTAAATATCGATACCTCTCTGGTCCCACAGAGCAGCGTTGCTTTGTGTTGTTTCAGAACAAAGGTGATCAAAAGACAGCTCTCTAGGCTTCAGCGTGACTTTGATTTATGGGGAAAGCTCCGGAATCATCTAGCAAAGCACATAGATGGGATGGGATGTGGTCAGAAAAGGGATAGGAATCCTCTCAGAATCACCAGGGGAGTTTTATTCCTGCCCCCAGGAAGGTGAGGACCCTAACTGGAGGTTTCACTTTAAAAACTGTGTAAACTGCTCCAAAGATTTTTAGAAATGATTCAAGTCATTCAGAGAAGGAAATCTGGTACCCAGATCACCTGGAATTAATTTCATTTCCTGCAGCTAGCGAGCCCCCATCTAGAACAGACACAACGATGCTGTTCTTTTCCATCAAGCCCCAGAGGAACAGGACCTTCACACGCTTTGCAAATGTGAGAATTTGCAAGGTGGCTGCCCCATTGCACAGACGGTAACACTGATCCCTGAGAGCCTGTGTGATCTGAGATGGTCACAACCCGTGGCGTATACCAGCAGGAGGCACATTCAATTATTTGGGGAACTATAAAGAATTCAGAGGCTCCAGGCTGACGCCTGAGAAATCCTGATTCTGAGTGTGGCCCGGGTCTCAGCACGCTTTCAAAGGCTCCGAAGGGGACTCTAAGGTGGGTCCAGGTTTGGGGGCCTCTGGCGTCACCAAGGGGCACCTAGAATGCTTGACAGGGCACAACGCACCTGTTCCACTGGTCTTGCCTTATCAATAATCTGGATCTCGTGCTTTCATGCAGGGGAAACCACTCTTGATGCATAATTTGTATCTCTTGATGGAAAACAGAGATACAACAGAAAACATCATTTTTATTTATAGTGCTTTACCCGGGATTACACAACTTTACAAACTAATATGGTCTGGAAATTGCTGAAACCTTTGCAATTACTTACCCCCAGAGTATTTAAAAGCAAAGAGAGCCCCCCAGAAAGCCCATGGATAAACTCCTCTGTGGATGAATTAATTTCCAACTAATTGTGAGAAATTACTACTGAGTATTAAACATCATTCCAAATCACTCACAGAATCTTTATTATGAATAATTTTGGTGACTAATTGAAGGCAGATGAAGGAAATCCTTTTCCCCCCTGGGTGAAGGCACATTGTTCCTGCCGAGGTAGCTGTGTGTTTGCAGGATCCCCATGGCGGCCACAGTCTGGTCTTCTCCGAAAGGGGGAAATATCCTTTTCTCTACCCACTGGTGGGAGAAAGAGTGAGTGGAGATTGAGGTGGGCCTGTGCTGGCAGGAGGATTTCACTCACAGGTGGTGTAGTGGGGTGAATAGTGGCCTCCCAAATATATGTTCACCTCCTAACCCTGGAACCTGTGAGGTGCTTTGTTTGGAAACAGCATCTTTGCAAATGTATTTAAATTAGGGATCTCGAGATCATCCTGATTACCCTGATGGGCCCTAAATCCAATGACAAGTGTCCTTATCAGAGATAGGAGAGGGGACACACAGACACAGAGCGAAAGGCCATGTGAAGACAAGGCGGAGACTGGAGTGACATGGCTACACGGCAGGGAATGCCTGGAGCCAGCGGAAGCTGGAAGGGGCAAGGACAGATTCTCCCTTGGAGCCTTCAGTGGGAGCGCTCAGAATTCTGACCCCCAGAACTATAGGGGAATCCATTTCTCTTGTGTGAAGCTACTGAGTTGGTGGAAATTTGTTACAGCAGTCCGAGGACTCGTGCTTCACAGGGCTGCTGACCAGGGGTGAGTAACGCAGGTTGGCAGCTGTTGGGGTGTAAGAGGAAGGCCGAGGGCCCAGCCAGGGGCCCTCAGAAGAGGCCTTGAATGAGGGGAGGCAGAATGGTGGTGACAGGAGTCAGCTCCTTCAGATGCTTTCTCAGCTGCTAGGGCTCCAATCTCACACCTCTCTACTCCCCACACTTCCTCAGGCCCCAAATCCAAGCCTCAAGAACCTGGGGGTAGGGGCAATTTGACGGTGAGCCCACCTGAAGGGGGAAGCTCCCTGCTCTGTATGGTGGCTACGGTCAAGGCTGACCGCCATGCCCCAGCCCCCTGTTCTCAGCTTCCTCTCCACGATGACGGGCTGGGAAGGTGGGGCTGTGATAGTCAAGGCTTTCCCGTCTGGTCCTGGTTACTGCACTGAGCTCATCACCCCCATTCCCTCCTCCTGATGGGCGCTCCAGCAACACAGCACAAACACCAGACTTCAGGCAGCAGCTTGGCATGCCTGGCAAACTCCTAATTATCCTTCAAAACCCATTGCTCCTGGCAAGCCTTTCCTGGCCAGCCCTTTTATTCCCCTTACAAAATGGAGTACTCTCTTCAGTATGATCTATCTCCACCTATTTATATGAGGCAACACCGCCTCATGTGTACAGCACGCTGCCCTGCTCTATCTTTGTTACATTTGTGCCTCCTGCCAGCATGTCTGATTCATGTCAGCGCCCCTGGCTCCCAGCACAATGTCTGCAAGTGAATGGCTGGGTTATACTGACCAGCCATTTGCCGCGTCTATCACAGCTCTGTCAAAGTCAAGTGGCCAAAGTGCTGACATTGGAATCCCTTCCTTACAGTTCCCCATTCCCGCCACCCAGCAATGTCTGCACTGCTCTGGAAATGTCACTCTGCAAAGATCAGGACAAGAGCTGCTCTCTGGCTAAAACAGACCTCTCCCTTTGTGGTTAGGTGTCCCATCGGCTCCTGGGTCACCTGATGCCCAATTGTAGCTTTTCTTCATGTCATCAGGGAGTGGCTGCCTACTCAAGCCACACGGGCTGTGGGAGGAGACAGCTCTCCAAAGACAAATGGGGGGACCATTGCCGCTGAAAGGGCATGGACGCCAGGCAAGGACTGCTGCTTTGGGGTCCTCTGGGAGAAGCCATCTGTGATCCCCCTGCCCCAGGCTCTCACTGCTGCTGACCCAAGAGCCTCACTCCCTCCAAACCCAGGACCTCAGCCAGTTGCTCCTGTCACTTCCCCAGCCTGAGTCGCCGCACACATGTGCTGGGCTGCCGGGCTTGCCTGGGGTTTTTATTTCCAATTGATCAGTGAGAGATGAAACCTGCCTCAGCGGGAGGTAAACATTTTATTTCTATCCTGACTTCTTTAGATGACGGAGAGTGGCAATTTGCCAGCTTGTGCCAAAGAAGGCCAAGTCTGTCTCTTGTCCTAGAGGTAATTACCACTACCTGATCCTCAGAGAGAGCGTTTGGTTGTGTCTCCACTTGGCCGAGGCTGGTTGGATGTTGCGCTTAAAGCCTTCATTACTTCTGTCAACAACAGCCGGGGACGAGGAGCCATTTATTACAACTTCAGCTCTGGAAGGGGGAAAAAGAAAGAGGAAGAGGGGAGACATGATCTGTTAGCAAGCCAATGACAAGTCTAACAGTTTTGTTTTTGCACAAGCTTGAATGTAAACTTCTTCGGAGGAGCAAAATTGCAGTTATTACCTGAGAAGGGAAGGAAGTCTATTTATCTTCTAGAACGCACCAACTCTCTCCCTCAGGTATTACCTACATATATTCTGGGAGACAGGAAGGGGGTGATGAACTACCTTTCTCCCCACCCCCAGCCCCCGATGTCTCCTCCCAGTGAAACCTAGCCATCACTGTCGTAATAGTAATACTTCTTCAAGCCGCTTTTGTGAAACTCCGAAGAGCAGTTGAATTAACAACCAAGTATTATAAGATGGTTTACAAACTTAATAAAGAGGAAACAAAAACTCATACTGGGGCAATGGGATGTAGCTTTATCTCATTATCCCTTGTTTGTAAGATGCCACTTCAAACATCTGTGTAGTTCCAGAGTTATCGTAGCTCTGTTTCTCTCTCCCACTAGATTGTAAACAGGGGAGTTCCCTCACTCATTTCTATATTCCCCAATGGTCTAACATAGCAGCTGCTAAATAAATGTTTGTTGAATTTGAATTTGAATTTGACCTTGGTGGGGGTGCCTGGATGGATGAAGTTGCTGGCTGGCTCTGAATGTCCGGGGCCAATCATAATTCTGGGTGCATACCATCTTTCCACCTGACTCAGGCGTTACAGGACCCGCTTGAATTCAGCTGTTTGAAATCTATGCTAGTAGGTTTCTATGAAACTAGGTTATGATTACATCTCAAAAGGCAGTGTAGGAGCCAGCCTGCCTCTGCCGGATGCACACAGATGCATGTGGGTCACATCGCAAGTTCCTTTTGTCTGTGCTGACAGCAGATTCTCTCAGTTAGAATGATAAGTGGATTTCTGATGCCAAATTCTGGAGCTTTAAAGAATTCAAACCAAACAACTATGTCCTCTGCATTTATCTTGGAACAGCCAAGTTAGAAAAGATGAAATCCTTCTAACAGGTCTAAACCCAATGCTCTATTTTGCTTTTTGTAGGTAGAAAGGAATTTATTTGGGGGTGCACTTTCTCCCCACATACCTCCATTCCCAATATTCCTGACTCCTCTGGCCGATATTACTTGTCTGGGATTCAAAAATATGTAACTTTGGCAGCGAACAGAAAATTCAAGGGTTTTGAGTAAGGTGGATGCATTCCTCCAGCCTGCAGGCTTAAAGGGAAAGCTATGAAAGAAAACAAAAGACCTGACCCTTTGCAATTTTTGCTGTTTTCATGAACAGAAGCAGAGGGTGTAGTGAAAAGATTTCATAAGCTGTGTGACTATGGGCAAATCACTTTAATCTCTCTGAGCCTCAGTTTCCCCATTTATAGAAAGAAGGTATAGAAGAGGAAGATATACTCTGGATGGGGACAGGGTAGCGTCCAACCATAGCCAGTGGCAAGTCTGAGTTTGTTGGCTTACAAGGCGTTTGCTCACACCCCTGTATCAAGCTGTCTTCTGGCCAAAGACCGTCATCCGAGGAAACACTCTTAGAATTTAGTGTGCCTTCAGTAATCAAGGTTAACATTTCTCAGTTGACTTCCTAAATATTTTTAAGAGGTCTCAGCAAAGTTCCTGAATGCTCTATTTTCTATCTTTACCTCCTGGACAAGCCATCTACCACAATGAAATTGGGCGAAAGTCCTGATTCCTTTCAGAGTCTCCATTATTCGGCAAAAATTCAAGTTATGAATAAGCTCATTGGTGGCTCAAGTGCCTCCAAGTGAGTGGGCTCTTTTGCAGAAAGAGACTCTTAGTCATCTGAATTTTCTATCTCTGCAGCCTCTAGACCTTGGGCCATTTCACGGGCTCCTCCTATCGACAACCCCCCCCGCCCCCCCCCCCAAAAGTGATTAGGGAAATGCAAAGCCAAAGTGAAACGAAACAGATCTCTTTGCTATTTGCTAAGTAAGAAGGGCACCATCCAGCAAAGAGGAGAAGCAGATTAATAGCTGCCTTACAGCAAAAACAAATGAACACAAAATCTAATTTACAAACCTATTAGATTTGCTATGTAAGCTGTTCACAGCTGATCTGATTGTACCTCTGCCTCCAGAATTCCTGCAAGACAAAGGAAATGCATTATTTATAAACCCAGCTCTTCTTTGCAAAGCCCTCTTCAGTTGCCAGGAGATCTCACAGCCCGCCTTGGAGGACTACAGAGGGACAATGAAATCTCACCTAGGCCTCTCCAGAAATGGGCAACCTCCTGGCCCAGCCACAAACCCGGGCATTTTCAAGGAAGTAGACCTCCTAGATCCTCCCGGGCCTCTCACTTGGACATTGTTTCAATTCTCACCAAGGTTTCCACTTGAGAATTTCATCTGAGCTTTGAGACAAACTCCTTTGTCTCCTCTGGTTAAGCCCATAGGCTAGCACGCTTGAGCCTGACTACGCACCTGCTGCAGCATGACTCAGTATTTCCTTTAGCCAGACTCATCCTTTGCCCCTGGTCTTCGCTGGCCATCACTCACCCGTGGTAAGACGTTGTCCATCACATGATCTCCAAACTTGAGACATCAGAAGTCCAACAGAGGCAGCAAGACTGACTCAACCAGTGCCTCCAACCAAATGTGAGAATGATTTGCTTTTTGGGGGCAGGAAATATAATATTAAGTGGTGTCACTTTACCAGGGAGCAGGAGATGGGCGAGTAATGGGGTCCTTTGCGTCTTCCTCTGGAGGAAAAGGTTTTTGGAGTAAAAGCATTCTAAGGCCCTTTCCAGCCCCACCACCTCTTCAGTTCTGTCAGATTCCATTCTGGATGGGGGCCATGAAGTTTCACCCTGCTTTGCTAATCACACTGGGCCAAGGGGAGAGATGAATCCATCTGCCCCTGGTACCCAGCCCACTTTGTGCTCTGTGTGTGTTTTTTTAAAAGTTGTATGTGAGACTAATTATTTTTATTAAGTTAAATAATTTTTTCACCACTGATTTATAGGATATGTGGTTTGAGGAGATATTTCTTCACACTTTTCTCATTTTTTATTTGGAGAGCTATAATCTTTTTGTGATTTTATTTTAATTTTTGAATTAACTTTTATTGGAGCATAGTTGCTTTACAATGTTGTGTTAGTTTCTACTGTACAGCAAAGTGAATCAGATATATGTATACATATCTCCCCTCTTTTTTGGATTTCCTTCTCATTTAGGTCACCACAGAGCACTGAGTAGAGCTCCCTGTGCTATACAGTAGGTTCTCATTAGTTATCTATTTTATACATAGTATCAATAGTGTATATATGTCAAGCCCAATCTCCCAATTCATCCCACCCCCTTTTCCCTGCCCCCCGGTGTCCATACGTTTGTTCTCTACGTCTGTATCTCTATTTCTGCTTTGCAAATAAGATCATCTATCATTTTTTAACATCTATCATTTTTTAAAAGTTCCATCTAACCTTTCAGCCAAGGTGTTGGCACACTCCAAAGAAATAATTAAAATCACTGCAAAAGCTGTATATTTAAAGAATCCTGTGATTTAATAAGAACTCTTTGGGGGAAGTTAATGCCTAACTCCTCACTGGTTTTAAATCTGGATTTTTCTATCTGCTTTCTTTAGGATCCACATACTTGTAGATATAACATTGTGTGTGTCTGTGTGCGCGCGTGTGTCTTTTCCTGATAGACTGAAATGTCCTTTCAACATTATTTGGCAACAGGAAATATTCTGCCTCATAGCTGGATGACCAGGCAACAGGACGTGTGCTATGACTCACCCAGTGCCTCATCTCAGGTCTCCCTTCAGGTCTCAAATTTCATTACACACAGTCTAATTCTTAATTACACAGAGTATCATTGGTTCTTCACATTTAAATCAATGCGTAATATCTCTTTTTTGTCTCTCTTCATTTACCCTTGGGATGGCGGCTTTCTCACACGTCTAATCCAAGGGTCTGGGAATACCTGGCCATCTCTGGCCTGTAGCCATAATCTACTTAGGTCAGCGCCCAAGGGCTTTCCTGGGCCCGCTGCTGTCCACATGACACTGACCTTTCACATGTCCTGACCCTGACCCCAGTCCTCAAAATCAGCACTCCTTGGGGGAGGGAAGACTTGCTGGGCCAGATATTAAGTCAAGTAAGTAATTAAAAGTGTGGTCATAGCTCAATACTAACGAAAGGTTATTGGAACAAAAAAGATTGTCTAGAAATGCTGCACATGAGAATTGATGTATGATTTTAAAAAATCATTATCAACGAGAAATTCAATAAATGGTTTGAAGTAGTTGATTAATAATCTGGAGGTGAGTTGGAGGGAAATCATGTAAGTGTTCCCTGACTTATAAATTTCAAGTGGATTTAACTAGTGTTTCTCAGACTTTAGTAATTCTCATATTCCTATCAGCAGTTTGCCATACTACTGTCTACTTAAGTTTTTAAATTGACTCATCTTTTAAAAACTTCTTAACCTACACAACACCATCCGTGAAAATATGGGTTTGATATCATGATTATATACTCATTTGAAAAGAACACAAAACCATTACCACAAAAATATTTATCAGTGGAATTCCCAAAATCATCTTACTTATTACCAAGCATACTTATAGCACCTCTGGGGAAGACTGAATTAAACAGTTAAATATTTAAAGAAGGCAACCCATACAAAATTGGTAAGAAAATGGAAGAGGACATTTATCAAATCTTGATGAGGTATGAGGAATATATGTGAAGGACTTTTAAAATTCAGAAGTGGAAGAAGAAATCCTAAGAGAAAATATAGTTTAAAAAAAAATCTTCATAAAAATTTAAAATTCTGCTTATACAAACAGCAAACCTCAACGAACTCTGCTCAGTACCTTTCTTGAAATCTGAGAGGACTCCAGGTGAGGTGAGAACTGCACCTGTGCATCTACCTGGTTTAACGCAACCAGGGGTTTGGAGAGGACTCAATGCTGAGCAACAACTTCCTCCTGCTTTCTCTTCTCCTGCCTCCAGGCCAGGTCCTGGGGAGCATCCAATCCTGCTGACGTGGGCACCACAAACCATGCCCTTTTTCATACTGATCCTTCCTCTAACTCTGGGTTTCCCCACCTTGGCACTATTGATATTTCAATGTGGGTGTTGGGGGTTGGGCAGCTACCTGTGCACTGTAGGGTGTTCTAGCTGCATCCCTGGCCTCTACCCACTTTATGCCAGGAGCAGCCCTCCCCACACCCCCAAATTGTGACAACTAAAAATGCCTCCAGACATTGCCAAATGTCCCCTGGGGCAGGGAGGCAAAATGGCCTCCATTTGAGAACCTCTGCTTTGACATTTGTTTTCTACCTAATGCCTCTGAGAAGATGAATCCCCTCCATCAGCCAACCCATCCCACCACCTTCCTGTGCTAAACCCCAAGCCCAACATCTGTGCTTCCCCTCAAAACCATCTTAGTTTTCAATTCTCAGCCACCTTTTCCTTCTCTTCCTAAAGCATTCTATTACAGCATTTGTCACCTTTTCATATATAATTATTTCATGGAATCACAGATGGGAGACTTTAAATAAATTTTGTCATTGACATAAACTCCTCCTCTTATAGTTGAAGAAACCAAGGTCTAGAGATTTGGTTCTGGTTTCGTCTTCCTCAGCTGCTCGCCACACTAGAAGGGAAGATCCTGGATTGTGTGCATTAACCATGTCTTTTATTTTCTATATCTGATGCTTTGACATCTGGGACCTTGCTGACTGTGGAGGGACAGCTCCTCTCAGGGTTAGCAAATTCCTAGAGATAGTAAACAACTGGCCTGGGAGTGCACCTTTCAAATACAAGTCAACTAATCTAGAGCCCATACCCCTGCCACCTCCCTTAGTGGGATCTTATTCTCTGGGCCAC
Organism: Neophocaena asiaeorientalis asiaeorientalis; assembly: GCF_003031525.2. Lineage (NCBI taxonomy): Eukaryota > Metazoa > Chordata > Mammalia > Artiodactyla > Phocoenidae > Neophocaena > Neophocaena asiaeorientalis. Next base: position 172,797 of record NW_020175435.1, on the reverse strand, counting down.
TATCCACGTGCCATAATCACCTGGAGCTAGGTACCAGACATCTATGCATCTATCGGGTTTAATTAACGAGGGGTTACAGTTGTCCCAGACAGGTAGGACAGCTCCTATGCCCCAGAGTCTGCTGAAGTTATCCAAATCCAATAAGCTAGCCAATCTTAAGCCTGCTTACCCTGCTTCACCCTTCCTTCCTATGGAAACCACAATAAAGGCTTTTGTCCACAGTTCCCCCTCCCCTCCCTCCTAAGTGACCTGGTGCTACTCCACGTGGCCCTGCATGATGTGGTGTGCCACCCCTCTTGGAATGTGGGAGTATAACACACTACATTTTCAATGGTGGTCACCTCCTGATCTGTTGGCCTGACCATACCTAAATAATAATAAAACCTATATTAAAACAGGGGGACCCTGTTTTGTTCACCTTCCCAGCCTTGCATAGTACTTTGTCCAGCTGGGGCTCAGTGAATCAAATCTAACTTCAGTGCTAAGTGGGACTTTTCTTCCAAAGTCTTCCCTGCAGTTTGCATGCTGTGTTCACACATATTACTTATACCTGTACAAGACACAGTTTCACCTCTCAGATACCCAGAGAACGGGGCAGACTGTCATTCAAAGAAACTCAGGTTGCAGATAATTTGGCTCAAAATGAATCCCATGAATTGGCAAGGGATTTTTTTTTTCTAATTAGGTTTTGCCTCCATTGTTATTAAAATAAGCTTTCATCCCTTGTGATTGGGGAATGCTGACACCTGCTTGGTTGGGTGACAGAGGAAGATGGTCAGGTGAGAAAAATTTGCTAAAGAAAATTCATCAACTTCTGAAATCATAGAAACAAAGATGCTTAGGTCATCCAAATGAGAAAATATATGGGAAAGCTCTTTGCACACTATAAAAAACTCTATAAAACAAGGTATAATATTAGTAATAATCCCTGTCCACTTGACCCTACCCAATATTCCCAGCCATAGTGAGGATGGAGTCTGATTACTCCAAAGCTCTACATTTTAAGATGTCAGTCTCCTTTCCACCGTGAACATAATACTCTTTCCGAGCAGTAAACTAAGACAAAAAATAAAAATAGCCTGTTTAAAAAAATAATAACAGGGACTTCCCTGGCGGTCCAGTGGTTAAGACTTTGCCTTCCAACGCAGCGGATGCGAGTCCAATCCCTGGTCAGGGAGCTAACGGAAGCAATATTGTCACAAATTCAATAAAGACTTTAAAAGTGGTCCACATCAAAAAAGTCTTAAAAAAATAATAACATGCATAGTTGGATTTGTTTTCAGTGAAAAGCAATTAGCAAACCTGAAAACTGCATTTCTGTTTAGCCTCTTCATCCAAGCCCAGTTGTTTTACAGGTAAGGTCATGTTTCAGTGTGCTGGGGTCTCATAGCTGTGTTAGAACCTCCCACATCCTTGGCTCCTCACTGAAGAGTCAGGCTCAGTAAATGAACTTTCAAGAGCTGAAAGCTTTAATTAAGTGTGCGGACCCAACTTAAACAGTTGATTAGTCCTGAGAATAAAAGATTAAACTAAAACACAATTCATGAATTCGCAGATGATTCTTCCTTTACCGTTTTGGGAAGATATTGAACGTGTGCTTTCAACTTGTGCATATAAACCACTGGGGTTCCTGCCTGTTGATCCTCCAAGGACACATTATAAGTATGTGGCCCCACAAACACATGGTAGGGAGAAAAGAAGCAAAAGGATGATTTGCAGTCATTCACATGAACAAAGCAAGGGGTTCCAACAGGGTTCAAGGGTGTTTTTTTTAAAGACTTTTTCTTTTTTGTGGTGAAATATACTTAACATAAAATTTCCATGTTATCCCTTTTTAAGTGTATGATTCAGTGGCATCCAGTATATTCACAATACTGTGGAGCCATCACCAGCGTTTATCTCTAGAATTTTTTCATCACCCCCAACAGAAACTCTATACCCATTAAACAATAATTCCCCAATCCCTCCTCCCCCAACCCCCTAGTACTCTATTCTATTCTATTCTTCTATCTCTGTGAATGTGCCTATTCTAGATATTTTTTGTAAGTGGAATCATACAATATTTGTCCTTTTATGCCTGGCTTCTTTGACTTAATAGAGGATTTCAGGGTTCATCCATGGAGTAGCATGTCGGAAGCCTGGCTTTGGATGTGGCCATTCTCAGGAGCTAGAATATCACAGAGACGGGGGAAGGAAGGTCCCTTCCAAAGTGTTTGTGTCTGGATCATTGAGCACCTGTGATTAGGACAGGAGCAGAGGTCCCACCAGCTGACAAGTGCTTGGGGCTCAAGAGCTCAGGGGCTCTCCTGCCCAGAGCATACTTGGCTAGGAACTTCCTGAATTTTTTGCTGGCAAAGTGAGCTTTGATGTCCATTTCCTCCTCCATTTGAAGAGCTGGTCGTACTTGGCCAAGTGCTCAGACGGGCAAGGGGGCAGCTGCCTTGGTTGGTCCGGTGCAGATCCAGTCACAAGGCTGGCAATGACAGTATCTTCAGTTTCCCCGGCACAGTGAGAGACGTGGTGCCCCGTCCTTTGGACTGGACCAGTTTGAACTCCTGAAAAGACTCTGTCACAGGGTCTTTTTCATTCACTCTGAGCAGAAGGCATTTGCACAGAGTCTTTGCCCACAGGCTTGGGCATACGTTTCAGGTTGGTCACTGTGCAACCATCCCCTACCACCTGGGCACCACCTCCACTAGTGGAGAACTTCCAAGCTTTCCAGTCATACTGGTCTAAGGCATCTTCAGTGGATGCCACTAGGTAGTCCTTGATGAAGGACTTGTACTCATTCACCAACTCATCAGCGTGATATAACGGCTGGGGTCATCGGGAGACCCAAAGTTCAAGGTCATACTTTCCAAACTCTAAGAGTTAGATGCTGCTGCATCTGTGCCATTCACCAGCCTTTCCCACCACATTCCACAGCCACTCCAAGGCCTTGAATTCTTTAGGATATAAGTTGGCAAACTTTTCCTTAAAGGGCCAGACAGCAAATATTTTAGGCTTTGTGGGGCCAAGAGGAATAAGTGAGGATCTTAGGCAGATGAAGACACTTAAACGACAAAAGAGAAAACAAATTTCGACAAAGTTCTTATTGATGAAATTAAAAGTATAATAATGATGATCGAGTACATTATTTTGGGTAACAGGTCTATTAATAAGAAGAATGTAATTTTTGGGGGGGGATGAGACTTTAGTTAACGGAGGTTCAAAGTTAGTGTTCCTGTCATCATGGTAGAAAGGTGGCCTCATTCCTCTATAGAGCCTTCCCTTGCTTCCCTGAAACACTGTTACCTTCCCTCTGGTGAACTCACCGGATTGTGTCACCTGAATCTCCCTTTTGGACTTATACTCTATTCACCCTAAGAGTGTTGGAGAACTTGTCATATGGGGAAGCAAGTTAAGAGCACAAGCTCTGAGATAAGACTCCCAGTGTCTGCGTTCCAGCTGAACTAATCATTAGCTGTGTGATCTTTGACTACTGCTAACCTATCTAGAAGCTTCCATTTGTTTCCTCATCTAAAAAAATGAGTGATAGTATCTACTTCATGGAGTTTTTATAAAGATTAAGTGAGCTAGTGAGTGCAGAGATTAAAACAGTGCATGACATATCATAAAGCACTTGGTATTAATGTTATACTTATTTAGATTTTTTTGCAACCCTTTAAAACTGTAAAATCATCTCGGCTGGAGAGCCACATAATATCAGGTAGCTGCCCGGCTTTGACCTGTGAGTCGTGCTTTGCTAATTCCATCTCTAGTATGTTAGGAGCAAAATGCCCCTCCACAAAGCATCGCTGACACATTTCTGATGACATCCTTCTGGTTGAGGTAGGCTTCTGCTGCCCTGAGCACGGCTTTCCTGAAGTCACAGCTCCAACAGTGAGGATCACAAACTCCTGTATTGTCGGCTCGTTAGCAGCGTGAGAACTACCCTGGATCACAGTGAAAGCTGGAACTGGCCAGTCACTTCCGCACTGCCAGCCAGGACTCAGTGTGACGGTACGGGGGGCCCCCTCTCAGCAGCTTCGGCTTCGCAGGCAGCAAACGACACTTCTGGTATGATGTTCGCACCAAAGTTAGGTTTATTCCCAGTGCCACCCGTGTCTGACACCAGTTTGTTACCCTCCTCCAGGTCCCCCCACTCAGCTTCCAGCTCTTCAGGGCAGGTCTAACACCTTCACTGATGTGCTCGACAGTCTTTGAGATGCCTTTTCCTATTCAGCAAGTCTCATGATGGCACTGGAGCTCTCGGACCTCACAGACACTGAAACGCTGCTGGGCATAGAGCTCCGAAGAGACCAGTGTAGGTTTCAGCCTTGACAATGGTGTTTCCATGACAATTGAGACCTCTGGCTTATGTGGGTGTTGTAGGTGCTAACAGGAGGGTTACAGCAGTAAGCTCATGGGCTTCTGTCTTCTTATGCCCACCTCACTGAATGCTCAGCTCCTTCTTCTGCCATCCCCTCTTCCTTCACGTTAAATATTAGCTTGCTCTGATGTATCTGCTGGCTGCAATTTCAGCAAACTGTTTTTTTTTGTTTGTTTGTTTTTTGCGGTACGCGGGCCTCTCACTGTTGTGGCCTCTCCCTTTGCGGAGCACAGGCTCCGGACGCGCAGGCTCAGCGGCCATGGCTCACGGGCCCAGCCACTCCGCGGCATGTGGGATCTTCCCGGACCGGGGCACGAACCCGTGTCCCCTGCATCGGCAGGCAGACTCTCAACCACTGTGCCACCAGGGAAGCCCAAACTTTTGTTTGTTAATCAGCTTCCATCAGTGTTCAAAAAGGTACCAGCTCACTCTTGGCTCTTCCCTCTGCTCGACCTCAGAAAATATTCGTGAGAACGGAGGGCTTTGATTCCAGCCAATTTCCCCAGTCTCTTATACTAGTCATCTGCACATCAGAAAAGTAAACAAGCCACTTGGATGCCAAGCATTTCCCATAACACTTATTCCTGATCTTTTCTCTTTCTCATCATGACCAACAACCAGGAGAGAGACCATATAATTTATCATCCAGACCAAATACTTTCGCAGTAAACCGAGGCACCAGCCAGAAATGATACATGAACTGGGATGACCAACTCATGTGGTACTGGTCCTCCTCCAATCTACACTCATTTTATAAAGGAGACAGACTTAATAATACAAAGACTTCTAAGAGAATGCTGCATTCCAAATCCAGACCACTCAAAACCCCAGAATCCAACGCAGTTAAAACTCAGAGGCGATACATATCTATGCAGTTGGTTGAACTGGAGCTGGTGAAAGCTGTCAGTAGAGATGACTTCTCCAGTAAGTAGTTCATGGCTATAGGGCTTTTTCTGAGTCCCTTCCACCCCCCTTCTGAAGACCCTTCTTTACAGTGAACTAGCGTCCCTTGACCTGCCTCGGTGTCCTGGTCACACCTGCAGCAAGGTTCTCCCTACCCTCAGCTACCACTGCAGCTTCACCTAGCACGTGGCTTCACCACCAGCCCCTAGACTGGGGCCAAGCCTAGGACAGGGTCCTGATCATCTCTGCATTACCATGGAGGGGTGGAGGTCACATATCTCCTGCACATCCAATGTGCTCCAAAGAGGACTGCTGAATGAATAGATGAGTCAAAAAAGCTGAAGCCATCCCTTCGCTGTAGAGAAGAGGATTCAGCCCCCGCCGGAAGCACGTCTCGGGGAGGAAGAAGGGAAACCCCAGCCTCACTCCCACCTCCACTGCCCACCTACCCACACCTGCCAGGAGTGCTCCAGATACAGGGCCTTCACACTGGCTGTTCCCTCTCCCTGGAACATTTTTCCAACAGATACCCCATGGCTCACTCCTCCCTTTCCCCCTTTTTCAAATCTTGGCTCATATCGGACCTTCTCAGAGTGGCCTTCCCTCACCATCCCATTTAACATAGCATCTGCTGTCCTACTCCCCCCACTGTGGCCCTTCCCACTCCCATCCCCTTCTGTCTTCTCATCACCATATCATGTATCTTGTGTACGGTCTGCCTCTGCCACGGGTGTGTAAGTTCCATGATGGGAGCACTGTGTCTGTCTTGTTGATGGCTGCACCCCTAGTGCCTGGACATCACCAGAAGTCAGTGGATATTTACAAATAGAAGGAATCTGCCTCCTCCCGTCCTTCGTTACAAGAAGCCAGCTGTCCTCTTATCCAAACCCAGTACCTCCACCTGTGTTCGGAATTGCATTCCCTTCCTGCCTTTGGTGATTCTTATTCCATCAACTACTTCTTTTCTCTTCCCCATATAGTTAAAGCTTCATTTCAGCTGCGTAATCATTCTGGTCTTTATCTTGGACCTTGTATATGTCAGACTCTGTCCTACAAATTTTATATTACTTCATTTAAGCCTGACAGTAGCCCGAGAATGTAGAAATGATGATCCACTTCTACCTGAGAGGAAACAGAGGCACAGAGAAGGGGAGAATCCTGCCCGGGGCCACACAACTACTAAGAAGGGATGTCAGGATTTGAACCCAGCAGGCTGGCTCAGAGCCTTATGACTCTGCCATGTTGCTGGCTCATCCCCACTAGCATTTATATATATGTTTGCTTTTCTCATCTTCAATAAACGACCCAACTTTTCTTTCATATACCCCTCAGCTACTTCTCTGTCTCTTGCCAGCACTTTGCAAACTTCTACACTGTCTGTGATTCCTTGCTCCACCCTCTCCCCCTACCACTCCATTCTGGTTCATGTCCCCAACACTCTATCAAAAGCACTCTTGTATGAACACCTTGTGATGGGCATGTCTGTCCCCATCTTATTTGAACTCTGTCAACATTTGGTGGCACGTCCTCCTTCCTGGATAAGTAAAGTCGGGACTTCCTGGTTCTGGCCACAGGGTGGCCCTGGACAAACCTTCTCCCTCTGGAGGAAATAAGCTACTGGGAAGAGTCATAATAAACGATCACAAGTGAAGAGAAGGCTTAGAGTCCTCAAGGGCATCCTTAAGATTCCTTCTGGCTCTGAAAATCCATTATTTTAAATCACACTCCTCTCAACACTTTAAGGTTCCATTAATAACGACATAAAATCCCTCCTTGATTCTTTCTGTTCCCCTAACAGAGGGTGCCCCCCAATTAAAAAATCTCAATTTTTCTCTATATTCACACCCAACAGGATTTTGTCCAGCATTACTTTCTATCAAAATATAGAAAATATTTTTCTTATAAAATATTAGTTTTATAAAATTTTCAGATAAAAAATATGGTTGAATATTTTTGTCAACATCTTCCTGCCCCCCCACCACCACCAAAATTTACCCCCCAAGAGCGATGGCTTCACTATTCCAGGTGACAATCCCAGTCCCAGATGTACATGTTAACAAAACACATCCTTAGGAAGGGGATGTGGATTCCAAGAGAACAGTGAAAAGTATTAATAACTTCATTTGCTTGAGCTCCACCCTGTGCCAGGCACTGTACCAGCGGCATGTTAATTTTCATATTTTGGTTTTAGAAATAGGACATGCAGGCTCAAAAAGTTTAAGTGATTTGCCCAGGGTCACCCCCAGCAAATAAACTGTCAGAGCAGGGATTCAGTTTGCATGTAGTCAAACCACGTGTGCCTGCAGAACACTGGCTCCTGCACCCTGCCCTTCACCTGCTGCATGTAAGAATTTAATACACAGCCAAAGAGACGCCAGAGACTTAAGAGGAAGCAAAGGTTACTCAATAAGTAGTTGTGAGACACTTGGTGAGCTAATTGGGAAAATATTCAAGTCAGATTCTCCACTGGCACCACACCAATGAGGACAAAATGTGATCTAGCCATTAAAAACTACGCTTAGGAAGAGTTTTATATGAAAATTCATTCAATCCTATTTTAGTCCATTTGGGCAGCTAGAAGATAATACTGTAGTCTGGGGGGCTTATAAACAACACCAATTGATTGCTCACAGTTCTGGAGGCTGGAAGTCTGAGGTCAGGGTGCCAGCATGGCCAGATGAGGGCCCTCTTCTAAGTCACAGACGTCTTTTATCCTCACATGGCAGAAGGGGTGAGGGGTCTCTCTGAAGCCTCTGCTATAAGGGCACTAACCCCATTCATGAGGCCTCCACCCTCATGACCTAATCACCCCCAAAGGCCCCATCTCCAAATACCATCACATTGGGCATTAGGATTCCAACATGTGAATTTGCGGGGTGGAGGACAAAAACATTCAAACCATAGCACTTCCACTGGCCTGTCACTTAGTGTCCACTATTGACAGTTGCTGCGGGCTCCTGCTGCAGACACAGTGTTAGCCTTGCCTGTCGTTTTCCGCTTTTTTATTGTATTAGAAATATACCACTGCAAAACCTTAACGGAGAGGTTGGCAGCCCTGAAAACTTCACATTTCATTCATGTCACTCGGTGTGGATAAATCCGTGCTCTTTAAAGAGAAGCAGAACGTCTGTCCAACGTGCCGTGCTCTGCTCTTGAACCCGCCTCGCTGGGACTTGAAAGCTCTCTGCCTTAAGCTGGCCTTTCTTCCCTCCCCTTTGTTCACTTCTCGACAGACCTGCATTCAGAGAGGCCGTGTCCCTATTAACACAGCTGCAGTCTTTTCCTCTGAAAACCCCTGGAGGGCACCTGGGTTGGGGACGACTTTAAAGTCACTTTTCTTCTGGGTGTTTGATATGTCTTGTCCCCTTCCCTACTCTGCTGGACCTGGATAAATGCGGCTCCCCCGACAGCCGATACCACTCAGGGAATGTTGCTGTCACCTGGAAGGAGCACGGCAGGACCGTCAGTAAGGGTGCTGGAGTTCTGGTTCCCAACGTGCTCTAGCTTTGCAGCCCTTGGCCTCTCGAGGTCTTGAGGTCCTTCTCTGCAAAGCGGGGTCCTGTGGTGGGATTAAAGCAAGAAGCTCCGGGCAGACGTGAATGTCAGTTGCAGTGTTGTTATTGAAGGTGATGGCTGCTGCCTTCGGGGTCAGAAGAAACCACTGCTGCGTGTGGACTCTGCCGAGCCCCCTCGGATCAGCTGTCCTCAGGGAAGCTGCCTTCCAACAGCATGGTCCATTAGGGAGAAATAAGGAGCGGTGGATGGAAGAAAATGGAATGTGTTATCTGTGGCAGAACTGTGATTCTCACCGCTGCTGCTGCTCTGTCGGATGGCTCTGCAGCCGTCCAGTGGGGAGATCTGCCCGAGATTAAATTAGTGCATTTTCTTTTCTTCAGCAAAGAAGTGCTCAGCTAACTAGCACGAGAGGCACATCTGACAGTCATGTTGCCAAGACCTGGGTGTGGTCCATCCACCAGTCACGGGGCTGTGCTGGATGGAGCCCCAGTGGGACCCACAGGGTGTGGCCTGGTCCCTGAGTGTGTTGACGACACATCAGTTCTCCTGAACGAGACCCTGAAATGTCCCTTAGGTCCTAGATTCCCTCCTTCTTCATCAAGTGTCGACACTCCTCCAGGTTTTCCTTGAAACTCTTCTCTGCTGCTCCCTCCCAGACCTTCCTCCTAGGCCCTTCCCCTAGATGTCAGGGCTGCTCAGAGCCCACCCTTAGCCGTTGAGAAGCCCCGGCTTCCATTGTTCATCTACATGCCCACAACTCCTGATGCACTTCCAGGTTCCAGAATCACAGAACAGGCTAGTCACCGCCACACAGACCTCAGACCTGACCGGCACTCACACCTCCAACCTGCTCTCCCCCAGGTTTCCCTCAGGGAATGGCACCCACCCAGTCATGCAGAATCTGGGTGCTGTGGACACTCCCCATCCTCTCTCACCAGGTTTCCCCTCCAAGATCACCCAGCCTTCAGACTCTCCCACCTGAGGACAGCAGGTGCCATGCCCTCATGCCTTCCCTCAGGTTCCCTGCCATGGTTTCTGTCTTACCTCCCTGTCTGCAGAGAGTCATCCTTTGCCAAACGCTCCTACGTGGGACCTGGATTTCCAAAATGCAAAGTGCAACATGGCGCTTCCTCCTTGAAGCTCTTCTGGGTTCCCTCTCTGAGCCCCATTGCTTTCAAAATAAAGTTCGGGTTCCTTAGCATAGCACAGAAGACTCTGAGTCTGTCCTCATCTTCACTTTCTCACACATCCACCTGCTAACTCCACCAAGCAATGGGCAGTTTCCGGAACGTGTGAGTCAGATCATAAGATTGTGCCTTCGAACATTATCCTCTCTCTCCAGAACCCTTTATTCTGTTTTCCATTTACTTAATTCAGAGTTTATGACTTGCCAGCCCCAGGTCATATCTGGCCTGGGGAGCTTTCACAGTGTTAAATCTTTTAGGATTAAGAGGCCAATTGTAAAAACCCAAGGGATTAGTCATTAAAAAATATCTTAAGTTTTGGCTTCTTTTGAACAATCAGAACCCTGAACCATAGTAACTGGTGGAGATGAGAAGCAGCTGTGCCTCACGTTGGGGGCGGGGTATAAACTATATTTTCCCACAGTCCACATCCCTCCTTACTGTCTTACACTGTACTGTTTCACTTATTTATGTGACCTGCCTAGACCTTGAAGGCATTTGAGTTTGAGATCCCTAGACCCGCTCCTACTCAGGTAGCAAAACTCAGCTCATGTCACCTTCTCCATGACCTTCCCTGACTCAGAAGCCCCGCTTATGCCAGGTACAGCAAGGCTACGGGAACTGAGGGTGTATAGGAAGTGGCAGGGAGTACTAGTTCCTTGCTCCCTTTCGATGACAACTGACAAGATGCTTATTGATAAAATCAACCAGAGCAGAAGAGGAACACCCAGAGGCACCATCGTCCCCACCCCACACACAATATTCAGAAGAAAAAAGTTCTGGAAAAGAAAATTTGGGAGCTCCATTCTCCCTATGATGTGGCGCGAGGCTGCTTTCTTGGACTTGCTGATTGAATCACTAACTGATAGACTAGTAATGGAAATCCAGCCCTGGCTCTGGAGGGGTACTCAGCCCTAACGCCTTAGGTGTGAGCTGTGGTCTCCATCCCCACTCTCCAGCGCATGTTCTGTGGGAGTCCAAGGCTCTGGGGAGGAATTGCGGGGGAGGGGCGGGTTTCTGCCCTTTGGGTCCCCCTTGTGAGCTGCTTTCTGACTGCCTTTGAGAAAAGTCCCGAGACAGTGCTCAGGGTGGAGAAAATGAACTCCAGCCCTGTTGCTTCAGGGCACGGAAAGTGACATCAGCCAACAAACATCACTGCAGCTGGTAGCAGGTGGGGGGTGGGATGCGGATGGGCATAGGGAGGATGCTGGCACCCAAGGCTGTGTCCAGGTTGATGCTAGAATCGGGTGTCTGAATGGGGACTTGAGGAGGCATCTGCTCAGATGGATAGTGGAGAAGCGACCATGAATTCTTCTTCCTTCTCTTCTTTTTGTTCTAATTAATGTGTATGATGGGCCCCGGGCTGGGCTCTGGGGTCACAGTGGGGGATGGAGACACTCTCCAGTCTGAAGGTCCTTAAAATTGAAATTTGGAGACGAGAAACACTCACACACATACACATACAGGAAACGCTGCAGCAAAGGAACAGAATCATAACCACCCATCCATACACTGGGTGATGCTAAGAAGAAACGAGGAGAAGCAGTGATTAGAGACTGAGGGTATCCTTGGGAGCAGGCAGGGAAGAGCTGTCTGGGGGGCTGGCATTTTGTCAGAACCCCAGAATACGAGGAGGGCAGCCTCAAAAGGGCTGTGGGAAGAGCATCAGGTGGAGGGGTCTGCACAAGCCATGGTCCCAAAGCAAGAGGAGCCTGATGGGTGAATGGATCCCAATCTTCCCTCATGTAAAATTCATGTTGTTTCTGGGCCCTCCACGCCCCATAAGATGGTCTCTGAATCTTCATCCCCACCTCTGTTTATTGGCCCCATTTTCTCCTCAAGATTGTGACTTTCTCATATAACCTCTCCCTCTTTCCTTCTCTCCCCTCATTGCTTCTTTACCTTAGTTTTACAAATACACTTTTAAAATTTTTTAAATATTCTCCTTCTGCCTGGTCCTGCTCTCGACCTGCTTCTCTTTGCCTCGCAAACCTCTAGCAAGGCCGGACTGTAATCATGGCCCCCTTTTATCAGGGACCTCTCTGAAATCTCGCATCACCTCACCACACCAAGGAAAGAGGTCTCTCAACTGTCACCCAGAGCCCGCTGATGCCCCAGCCAGTGGCCCTGGAGCAATCCTCATCCCATGTGCCCTTCCGCTGGGGGTGCTTGCCCCCCTTGGTCACAGCTTTGGTCTCTCGGTTCTCCCCTCACTTCTTTGTCCTTCTCCATGCCCTTTGCTCCCTTGGTTCCTCCTTCCAACTCTCAAAACGAGGGCAAAGACCGAAGCTTAATCCTGGGGTCTCTGCTACGTTAAAGATGGCTACACTCATGGCTTCAAGCGTCTCCCTCCAAATGGCTTCTGATCTCCATCTCAGCTCTGACCTCTCTCCTAAATATTATTCGCTTACGTATTGGTTACAGTTGCCCACCATCCAGGTGACCATGGACAAGTCCCTTCCCAGCTTGGGGTGTCATCACTGTACCTGGAAAATACAGGGGAATGGGCTGGCTGGCCTCTTTTGTACCTACACTCCAATAATTGGTGATTCAATGATTTTTAAATGTCTTCATTCCTACATAGATGAACTCTATCCTCTTAAAATCATCATGTTGAAAGTCAAACTCATCATTGGACCTTAAGGCACAGATTTCCCTCTGGATTCTGATACCCACAGTGGGCTCAGCCATCACTGACCATCCCAGAGTATTGTCATTTCTCCTCTGTAACCAAGACTCCCTAGCTCTCTCTTCCTTTCCGTTTATAGCCCCTGCCCCCCAGCCCAGACCCTCCATGCTGCTCCTATAGATGACCTGGGTGGTCTCCCTAGCTTCTGCCCCTTCCAGCAACATACAGTCTACACATTCCTGTTCAAAACATTTCAAGGGTCTCAATTGTTCATAGCAGCTCCTCTTCAGCTTTGTGGAATCCTTTGAGAGTCCTCTAAAATGTATGGATCCTCTGCCCAGAGAAATGCCTAAGATTTCAAGAGGTTCATGGATCTCCTAAAACCCATCACAGACTCTTTAGAGGTCTTTGGACCCCAGATTAGACCAAAGCAACCCCCCAAAGAATCAAGTGTGAGTTCCTCAGATCCTGACAGCCTGGCTCTGCACCCCCTGTCCTATCGTATTTTCCTCCACCCTCAGGTCGTCCCGAAGCCCCCCACTCCAGCCAAGTCCCAAAGGTAGGAACAGCTCTTTGATGTGCACTTGAACCTTCTTTGTCTCAGGCCATTCTCCCCATCTGGATCATCCATTTCATTCTTCTTCCAGCTAAGTCTTGGACCATTCCTTCAAGTTCCCACCCTGATCCCACCTCGTCTAGAAAATGTTTCTCTTGCCACCGCCCTTTGTGGGGACTCCCTCTTTGGAGCTCCTACAGATCTGAAGCATCATCACTAGGACCGCAATATTGTCAATTTTTGTTTCTGTGACATGGCAGGGCTCACCACTGAGGACAGGGATGCTTACTAGGTTGAGATGCTTGCTGGTGATAATGAATCTTCCTGATAACTGAAGGAAGAAGGCTTCCGAAATCCTCCAATTGAGCTATGACTGATGCCAGCTTTTCTATATTTTATTACATACACTCACATGCTTTTCTAAAATGTGGTACATTGAGCATAACTGATCAGGAACACCCATCCTGCTGTAATAGAATGATTCTCCAAGTGGTACTGAGAGGCGGGGAATAAAGATGCTGCTGGGCCTGTCTTGCCAGTTCCTCAAGAGGCTTCGTTGAGATGTGAAAGCATCCACTGTGATGCCTGGCATGTGGCAGACCCTCAGTGTGTAAGTTTGCCTTCCACCTCCCTTAGAGTGGCTTTTTCCCCTTTTAAATGTAGAGCAGGTGGTAGGTGAAAATAGCTCAGCACCTATTTATTGCCCTACTCTAAGATTTCAGGGCAAGGAATTTAGAGGCGTAGAAAAAGGATTAGCTATTTCCATTGAGTCTGGACTCACTCAACAGGGAAGGTATCCAGTGGTGATGCTTTGCAGCTAGAGAAGACCTGTGGGGTTGTTGAACCTCATTTACAGATGGGGAAATTGAGGCCCTGAAAGCTTAGGGCCTGCCCTTGAGGTGGCAGATCTCCCAGCTCTCACTCACCCCAGACACGTTTCTCATCCTCACACAGGACGATGTGTGATGCACATTCCTGTTCACAACATTTCAAGGGTCTCAACTGTTCATAGCAGCTCCTCTTCAGCTTTGTGGTATCCTTTGAGAATCCTTTAAAATGTATGGGGTCCTTCCCTGGTGGCTCAGTGGTTGGGAGTCCGCCTGCCAATGCAGGGGACACGGGTTGGATCCCTGGTCTGGGAGGATCCCACATGCCGTGGAGTGGCTGGGCCCGTGCGCCATAACTGCTGAGCCTGCGCTCCAGAGCCCGCGAGCCACTACTGAAGCCCGTGCTGCCTAGAGCCTGTGCTCCGCAACGAGAAGCCACCGCAATGAGAAGCCCACTCACTGCAGCCAAGAGCGGCCCCCTCTCGCCACAGCTAGAGAAAGCCCACGTGCAGCAATGAAGACCCAACACAGCCAAAAATAAATCAATAAATATTTTAAAATGTATGGATCCTCTGGCCAGAGAAATGCCTAAACTTTCAAGAGTTTCTCCTCCATCAGACCACAAACTCCTCAAGCACTTTTTCTGTGCTGGGTTCATCTTTGCCTGTCACCAGCATCTCGCACAGGGCTTGTGAGCCCTTGTGTGTGACGAATCAGATGAATTTTACTCACACGGCTTTGTGATGACCACACAAGACTCGTGGTAACAGTCACGGGAACCAGGTACCAGGGAGCCTTCCTGCGGCTCTTCTCCAGGGGCACTGGGATGCCTCGTAAGGTGGCTGTTTCTGCACCTAATTGGGAACAGACTGACTTTTCCAGCAGACTTGGCCCCTGGCAGAGGGTGTGCTGGTTACCCTAAAGTGCTGTACTTGGGATATAGTCATTGAGCATTTACTGGGCGACTTGCCCTGCGTATATGGAGATGAACAGGATAGAAATGGATCTTTCCCTCATGGAGAGTCATCTTGTGGAAGATGAAAAAAAGAAGAACAGAAGTAAATATACCATCACCTGGTCCAGGCAGAACAACCCTCTCCAGTGGCTAATCTCCACCTATTTCCAAGACAGAAAATAAAAACAACGCTACACAATGGGAATCTGATGAAGACCCCAAACCCAAAAGTCAACACAGTTTGCTTTATTTTATCTCAATTGATCTCAACTCTCAAATATTCCAGCTTCAAAAGGTAAGATTAGGTACCAGCCAGCCAGCCAGTCCGGCATTGATTAAAAAAACCCTCCTTGATACTACAGGATGGAGGAGGTTGCAGACCCTTATTAATCTCTTTGTTATCAGCATGATCTCAGCCTGCCAGGAGCCAGCATACCTGATTCCCAATTCTGGCCACATCCACATCCCTCTGGTCCTCTGGCTTCTGCGTACCAGGCCATGGAGCTTGTATATAGCACCATGAATTACCCTGTTAAGATACCTTTAACAGTGGGCTGGTCTTTTCTCCAAGGAATCAGGGAAAAGGAAAAGTGCATTTCATCTATAACCAAGACGGAACTCAATGGATTTCAAATCAGACAATCATGTGGGAGCTGATATAAACCATCATATTTTCTCTCCTTTGGCCATGGAAAGGGATATATAAATGATTGCAGAATGTAGGTGGCAGGAGCTGTTCTGAGCTTCTCTCTGGAACTAACTCCCTCCTTCCTGCCCTCCCTCCTTTCCTTCCTTTATTCTCCAAACCAGCACTTACCCTCTGCCAGGCCCTGTGCAAGGGGCTGAAAGTACAACGCAGCACAGATGTGAACTGGTCCTAGCCCTCCTAAAGCTACAATCTACCAGGCAGGAAAGGCACCATGCAAGAAGTATGAACCGTGAGGAGGAAAATATAGAGGGCGCCGGGAGACTCTAAGACGGGAGTCTCACCTAGTGGTGTTTCTGGGAATTGGTGGCAGGGCTCAATCATCCTTGCCTTTTGAGTCATCCACGAGGTTGTTTCATCGGAGAATTCTTTTTCTGAGCACTGGGCAACTTCCCAGATACAGTGAGAAATCGTATCTGTAACTAGGTACTTTTTTTGAAGATTAACTCACTTACTCTCTATAGAAGTTTTACAAGGACTTGTCGCGGCTTTGCTGCCAAGGGGGCAGATAATGGTCACAGAGAGAAGTAAGGCAACCACAACATCACAGCATCGACTTCAGTCATTTTGGAGGTCTACCTATACGTGTTTTGCTAATCCCACTTTATTGACTTAATAGTTTTCTTTAAATCGACTCATTTAAAAACTTAAATGAATTAATCATCAAAGGAACCTTTATATCACTACCATAAATAGAATACCAATATCCCTTGCCCTAAATAGAAAGTAATGGCAAAAATAAATACAATTAAAGTCTTGGTTTCCAGCCTGCCCAGAGGCTGTCTTTATCTGAAGTAGCAGATTGGTTTTTAAAGGCTCCCCTCTACTTGCCTTTGATAGCCCCTAGAGGCCTCCCCCATCAATTCCTCTGCTTTTTATAACTGAGAATGGAGTTTGGAATTAGATTGCCGGCTGGGCAGGCCACCAAAACCACTCAGGAACCCCAAGGAATCTAAGGAACTGTAACCACGTGTGCCAACTGTGAAGTGGGGCCAGGAACTGTGTGAATGATCACATCCAAGCCAAGCTCATGAGGGGACTTAATGACACAGTCAAGGAGTACTTGGCTGACCAGCTTCTCTGGAAATTTCGATCATATGCTCCAGCCCTGGGTCAAAGTTATTCTGGTACAGACATTGCGGCCTCCTTAAGCTTATTTAATAAATCAATTCAATCTTGGTTAAGATTTCTCCTTGCCTTGGGACTTCCCTGGTGGTCCAGTGGTTAAGACTCTGTGCTCCCAATGCAGGAGGCATGGGTTCGATCTCTGGTGGGAGAACTAATATCCCATATGCTGCACGGCATGGCTAAAATAAACCCAAAAAACAAGTTTTAAGAACTTCTTGGCCAAGAAAGTTGCAAAGAAAGGGTTAACTCTGAAATCTAGATTAAAAAAAAAAGCCTCATGGATGAGATGGAAAATAAACTGCATTAAAAAAAAAAAAAAGATTTCTCCTTGCCTTACTTCATGCCTCAGGCCTTATTTGTGGGAGGGTGAAAGGGAGAGAAGAAGGTTAATCCACAGGCCTAAACCCCGGCACCCTGGAAACGGCCAGGTAGACCTTCATAAAATTCAGTTCTTTTTTCTGTGTTTATCAAGCAGTTACTTTACCTGAGTCTCAGTTTACTCATCCATAAAATGGGTTTTCCCAGGGTTTTATAATGAAATAATGTATGAAAAACCCTGGTGTACACACAGGCATCCAGCTGTAATAATAACCATTACTGATTTTTCTGACATCCTTTTGAGAGTCAAGGCCAACTCTGATGGGCAACAGGGATCCTCAGACAAGTTTCCCCTGGTTTGATGGGCCAAGGTCTTTGCCTTGGGCTGGGGCTCTGCAGAAGGTCAGGAAACCAATTATTCCCACCAGTCCAGGGAGTGTGTATGCACATTACCTGGGGTCTTGTTCTGATGCAGATTTCATCAGGTGTGGATCTGGGGTGAGGCCTGAGATTTTGCATTTCTACCAAAACTCCAGGTGAAGCCCATGTGGCTGGTCCAAGGACCGCACTTTGATTGACAAGGCCCAGTGGTTCTCCAAGTGTGGTCCTCGAAAGGGCCAGAGATATCAGCGTCACCCGGAACTTGTTAGTGATGCCAGTTTTCAGGCTCCGCCCCAGACCTGCTGAATCAGAAACTCTGGGGTGGGGCCGGCACTGTTTGTAACAGCCCCCAGTTTTGGGACTGCCTGACCCTGGAAACCAGAGCACTTGCTCACGCCAGTTGTCTTCTGGGAGTTGCCTGGCATGAGCCTAAATGGGGAGAGTCAGCTGTATCTCAGCAGATGGTAAGAAAAGCGCAGCTAGGAACCCAGATCTGGGGGAGAGGCGTGGTCTGGGCTATCTGCACCCTTGGCCTCCCACCTCTCTCCCCCCTGCTTCCCTCCCCCACCACTCCCTGACTTCCACGCAGTTTAGACTTTGACAGAGACCTTATGGACCCCTCCACTGAAGTTAGACAGGAAGGCAGGCCAACGAGTAGTTACAGAGAGTCCATGAAAAGTGTATGTTTGCACTTTCCAAGGTCCTAAATCCCAGGTGTTGGGAATTTGGGCCCCCTCCAGCAAGTGTATCCAGATATGCTCACAACAAAGAAATGGTTTGTATATCTCTAATTCCAGTCTACGTCCCTTTCTCTTTTTCTCCCTCTACTGCCTCCCAACCATGATTTTTGTGCTATATCATTTTTTGAATTAAATAGTACTCACATTGATGTTGCTTTGTTAATACCACAACTATGCTCTTCAAATAAATCAATGTATCTTGAGCACCTGCCAGGCACTCTTCTGGCTGCTTTCATTTGTGTGTGTGTGTGCGTGTGTGTGTGTTTAGTTGTGGTAAAATACACCTAACGTAAAATTTACCATTTTCACCATTTCCAGCTGTACGGTTCAGTAGTGTCAAGTACATTCACATTGCTGTGCAACCAATCTCCAGAGTTCTCATCCTGCAAACAACACTGAAGCTCTGTGTGCCAACTGAACAGCAACTCCCCTCCCGCAGCTCCTGGCAACTACCCCTCTACTTCCTGTCTCCATGAATTTGACTATTCTAGTCATATAAGTGGACTCATACAATATCTGTTCTCTGTGTCTGGTTTATTTCACTTAGTATAATGTCCTCAAGGCTCATCCATGTTGTAGCATGTGTCAGAATTTCTTTCCCTTTTAAGGCTGAGTAACATTCCATTGTATATACATACCACATTTTGCTTATCCATTCAACCGTTGATGGACATTTTTTGGCTATTGCAAATAATACTGCTATAAACACGGGTATAAAAATATCTGTTCAAATCCCTGCTTTTGATTCTTTGGGGTATATACCCAGAAGAGGAATTGCTGGGTCAGATGGTAATTCTATTCTTAATTTTTTGAGGAACCACCCTGATGTTTTTCACAGCAGCTGCACCATTTTACATTCCCACGATTTATCATTTACTCCTCAGAACACTGTGAGTTGGATACTAGTAACTCCATTATACAGATTAGGAAACTGAGGCTCAGAGAGGTGAAGCCACCTGCCTGAGGTCACGCAGGTAATAAGTGTTTCATCAGCGATTAGAGCCTCAGTCTTTCCATAGCAGCTCCCAGGGGCTCCAAAGGTGTGGCCTAGTGTCCAGAGGCAAGAGCAGTGAGTCTGGCTCATAGGGAAGACTTGACAGTCCTTACTGACTGGAGAAAAGGAAGGCCCTAGGCTGGCAGCTGGGAGAGATTTACAAAGAAGCCCTAAGGGAGTCATCCTAATGACGCTAGAGGGTAGAGCTTCGGCGGCAGTACCCTCTGGGGAAGGGGCTGCAGAGCCTTAGCTGGCTCCACCCCCAATGCTAGATGGTCCCCGTCTTCTGGAGCTATTTGTCGAGGAGCTGCTGCAGGCTCTCTGCCCGGGCCAGGACCTGTACACCACTGTGGGTTTCTCTCTTGCCCTTCTATTTGCCTCTCCTGGGAACTAAACCTATGGACTGGGGTATAGTTTGGACATCAGGCAGAGTCCGCTTAGAGCTAAATCCCAAACTTAGGAACCTCAGAGGTGCAGCAGGAGGGGCTTTGCTGCTTACAGGAGAAGAGCAAACGAAAGTCGCCTATCAATTTACCAGCTCATTTTCTCCGGGTATCTTAGCCTCCCCGCTGCATTATTTAATGGCATTTACTAAGCAAGAAGGTGTGAATTAATCCTGTGTAGTGCTCCTCCGAGCATGGCCAATATTCTTGTTCTTGAAATTGGAGATGGGAAACCTAACAGCAAGCGCCCACACCTCGCTGGACAGAGTTCAAGGGTGTGTGCCCCTCCTCAGCCTTGGCTGAAACGTTGCACCCAAGGGCGTGGTCGCCATAGTGCTTGGGAGGCTCACCTGACATGCCACGAGTCCTTTCTGAAGTCCTAATGTTTCCAGCTTCCCTTTGCAAACTGTCTTTGTGGTACAGAAAATGGCCCAAGGCAGGAGACGGGAGGCAGGGGGGACAGGGGCAGGCGGCCCAGTGATTCGGGGACACAGAGTCACTATGAACAGCGTGGGTGATGGAGTCGGGCAAACTTGGCTGGCACCTCATTTCCTTGTTACTGGCTGTGTGTCCTTAGCAAGTCTTGGCACCTCTTTGGGCCCCTACTTCCTCATCTGCTGATGAGCAAACGTGGCAGCTGTGAGGCTTAAGAGATTGCCCCGTACAGCTCTCGGCACAATGTCAGCTCCCAGGAAACGGGCTCCCTGGGCCTGTACAATCTCCCTGCAGAAGCCTGTCCCCTCCCAGCCTACTTTCTTCCCTCCTTGCCAGGTTCCGGGAAGCGGACTGCACTAGCCCTTCTCTCTTTCCCCAGAAGAAAATTCCTCCAGGCCTTAATCGTCCGTGCTGTTTTTCTCTCCCATCGGTGTGTGCGTACGTGTGTGTGTCTACTCTAATGAGTTGGTCAAACAAATGTGCTCCAGAACCACTCTGATGAGACCTGGTGGGGACGAAGAGGGGGCTGGACGGGAGGGAAAGGGGGAAGGTGGAGTGGCGGGCACCATTCCAAAACAAGATGCTGTGGATCTGGCGACCCTAAATCTCGTTGATCTTCTGGGCTGCCATATTCCATTACGGCCTCACCTCTAGTTTCCTGTCTCCTGAGCTCTCTTCCAGCGTTGCTGCTTTCCGGGTTTCTCTCTCCCACAGACCTCTCTCTTTCCAAGCTTCACCCTTTGGAAGCTCGAGCACGCATATTTTCCCCACCGGGTGTCATTTCGTATGTCCGTTTGGGAGAGTTCTACTGATTCCGTGGAACCTGGGTTCCCATCCCAGCTCTGCAAGTGACTAGCTCTGTGACCTTGGCCAAGTTACTTAACTGTTCTGTGCCTCAGGTTCCTCATTATAAAATGGAGATAATAACAATATGGACCTCATAGGATTAGTTGGGGAGATTACAGGTGCGAACAGAGCTAAAGTGCTTAGGCTCTTATATGGCACACAGCAGACCCGCCCCAAAAAACATGACTGTTGTCACCGTCTGCTGGCGTCAGCCTCCACGGAGGAAAGATGTATGAGCCCCTGTTTCTAGAAGCGATGCCCTCTGTTTACTCTTCAAGGTAAACTGAGACCCCAGACTACAGATTTCAGTGATCGGTAACATTTCCAAAGAATTGGGGCTGGGGACTCAGTTTAGGAAAAAGATCACAACTACTCTCTACCATCACCCTCTTTCAGGAAAGAAAGGACATCAATACCCAAAAGAAAAAAAAAAAAGAACAGCATCTCAAAGGATAGTTCTTGGGAAATGACAGTTGGCATACTTGAAACTAACATAATTGTCATGGCTACATTGTGTTTTTTATTTTTTCTTTTCTTTTTTCCTTCTGGATCAGCACTGGGAAATGCTGATCTCAGGGTCATTTCAACCTCCAGCCATCAACTAAGAGAAGGAGGAGAAATTGTAGCCCGGAGCCTTAAAAGGGGACCAGGAAGCAGAGCTGAGCGTCTCCGTGTTTCTCCAACAATAAGAGCAAAGTGCTGAGGAAACTCTGTGACAGAGCCAGGAGCTTCCTTCTCACAGAGCAATTTCAGAACTCAAACACACACCCACACAGCAAGGCAGGACGCTGGGTTTCCAAGAGCAGCGAATCAGGATTCCAAGTGCTAGAAGTGTCCCTGCCGTGTGTAATACAGACACCCCTGGAGCAGTTCCCTTTGCCACTGCGAAGTCTGTGACAGCTGAAGCTAAGAAAATGCTGTGACAGACAGGTCCTGTCAGGACACTGGGTGGCTTCCTAGCCAAGTGACCAACTGCAGGAGACTGGGGAGAATTTAAATCCAGCCCAGCTGCCCCCCAGGAGAGTGACTAACCCCAACACTTAAGGACAAGCCCCAGACCAGCAGTCACTCATTCACAGGGGACGGTTTCCCTGCGCGCAGATGACACCCAAGCGTCTCACCTTGGGGCTTCTCCTGGAGAGGTGGACCTGTTCCTGTTCCCTGGCAGGAGGCGGCCACCTGACCACCCCGCTGGTGGCATTCATGTTCCTGCCCCTGCCTTACTCCTTTCACTGTATCTTTCCACCTGCCTCTTGAATTTGTTCTCGCTTGAGGCAGCTGAGAGGTGCGAGGCTCCTGAAACCCACTGAGGGTCCTCGCAGCTGCTATGAGTCTTGGCTAATCCATCACGATTCCCTGGTTTGACCAGTGTTTGAAAATCATAACACCACTTAAAAGTGCTTAATAGAGAAAATCTTTGAGATGACACACATCAACTTGACCTCTTACTTCTTACTCCCTCAATGTTTCAAACACACAACACAGCCTTTCTGTTCAGCATCCTTTCTGGGGACCAGCCCTTGGAAGGAAACAGTTGGCCCCAACTTAAGTCTGCTCTTAACGCCAGTGTGGAAGCCGTTAAGGTGATAAAGATGGACAGAGCAGGCATTTCCTCTCCAGGCAGAAGGAGGATGGGGGAGGTGCTGGCACTGTCGGCAGTGGCAGGGCCAGAAAGGGCTCTCTGGAGAAAATGAGCTGGACAGAGGCTTGGAGGTGGGGCTCTATATCTTTGCTTTTTATCTGAACTGACAGTGGGAAACTTATCACTGGGTCCTCCTCTTTTACAAATTAGAAAGGTGCTTTCATTCCCATTGGCCTGTTCTACAACATTCTGAGACAATGAAAACTGTGCCCTTAACTGGGCTGTGGCCTCCATGTTGGATACACATGTTGGGAAAAGCAAGGGGCTTTCTGAGCAAGCGGAGGGTGTTTAATTGTTATTAGAATCGTGTAGACCTTTGGGGTCAGAAAGGCTGAATGCTTACTTTTGCCATGTGCTAGGCCCAAGTTTGTTCATCCTAAAAATACTTTATGGGCTCTATTTACTAAACCATATACTTGTCACCAGGGGCTGGGGATAAGGGAAAAAAATAAAACAAAATTGTTGAGTCCATCTCCATAGGATACTGTCACTATGGGATGCTAAGTGTACACACAGGAGAGGCAGCTACCCCAGACTGTCCAAGGAAGGTCTGGGGTCCTGGAATTCTTTGCAAAGGAGGTGATACTAGCTTTCGCCTTAAAGGAGGAGGGAGGGGAAGTAAGGATGGGTGGGGTGTGGGGTTAAGAATAGTGTGTGCAAGGAGGTTGTTCTAGAAAGCAGTAAGAACATGTGCAAAGGCACAGAGGCATGAAGTCATGGTACATTCCAGGGAACTGTGAGCAATACAGAATGTCTGGAGGCCAGGAAGGCTGAAGAGAGAGGCTGGGGACAGATTAGGTATTACCTCTTACGCCATGCTAAAAGCAATGGGAGCCTTTATAGAATTCCACTATCTCTGAGAAGTATTTATCATTTGCGATCTACAACATCCCCAATTTGTAAAACCTAAGCAATTTTAAAATCAAGCAACCCCGCTTTACAAGGGGAAAGAGGCCCTGAGTGGTGAATTGGTTTCTAAGATGGATATCTATTTGCAATTTAAATTTGATGCTAGGAACAGTTGGCAACAAGGGCTTGGAGCAAGTCAGTTAAACACCAGACTTTCTTTCTGTCCTATTTTATCCTCCAATCATGTTTATACTTGAGTGAAGTACATGAGGACTGGGGCGAAGAATGGGCTTTTAAAAAATGTTGCACGGTCTTGTGCGAATATGTGTGTTTCTTACAGAGTGCCTGGACTGCAACTGCCCAAGGTCATTTCCTTTCTCATCCACCTGGACTCATCCACTGAAAGGTGCACCTCACCTCATTCTCAGCTGATGGCAGTAGTTGCCAGCCCACGGATCTGAGGGTCAGAGCTAGTCCTTCCTTGTCTATTACCTTCCCAGACAGTGTCTGATGTTTGGGGGGCACCAGGACCCTGACCATGGTGTACTGGACGGCATCAGTTCTGACCGGTCAGATGTCCATTCTCGCAGGTCAGTGCCCGAGAGGGACCAGTTGTTAAGCATCTTTAACTATCACCTAGTCCAGGTTCCTGGATACCCAATCTTGTGGTGTGTAGAAGTGAGGAAGGCGTATTCAACTGACATCAGAATCAGGGCTGCAATGGAATGGGAGTTTTCTCTCCTTCAGAAGCTATATAGCCCAAGGCCCCACCTATAAGTCTGGGATGCTCAGGCCCATGGCCAGTGAGCTTGTCTGGCAAACCAGGGTATAGCATCACACTGAACTTTGACTGGACCAGAGGGGCACTTTGGGGAGACGAGCCCCGAGTCCTTCTCCAATCCTCATTACTCACCTTCCCTCCTTCTAAACCGCTGAGGGCAGGGGAGCAGGTAACTACTAAGTCAGACCAGGCTCTTAGGAAAACTGGGCCTTTGAAAGTATGTGGGGGGATGAGTTAGGAAGGCTAGTTCTGAGACCTATTATGTAATGTTACTGCAGGGGGCAAAGAATTCGAAGGACAGGGCAGTCTAGCACGGCAGTCAAGACAGGGGCTTTGGCTTCTCTTAGAATTAGGGTCATTTGCTTTATCACAAGCAAGTTATACAACCTCTCTGAGCCTCAGTTTCCTCACTGATGAGCTAAAGATAGCCACCCTACCTAGCTTCAAGAGGTTTGGTGAGGACTGAGTGAGCTAGTGCTTCAAAGCAGTAAGCACGGTGTCTGGCAGTATTTGTGCTCAGCAAATAGTAGCTTTTGGAGCCACTAGTAGGTGACCATTGGGTTGCCAGGAGGATGACATGTGTTAGCGTCTATAAAGCACTTGGAATAGCTCTTGGTTCATAGCAAGCACTCAATAAATAAATGAATGTTAATGACCACCATCATCTTCACCTTCACCATTGCCATGATTTCTGTTATTACTAGCTACATCCTCTTTAATAAGAGTTCTGTAACTATTTTACGATTAGAGACCTCATTCGGGGACTAGGGCATTGGGTTATAAGTGAGGAGACCTGTGCAGGCTTGCCCTGTCCCTAACCAGCCAGGGTGTGATCTTGGATAAGAGATGCTACTTCTCAGGGTCAAATTTATCCTAATTGTAAAAAGAGAGGAGGTTTTTTAGGGGGAGCCCTGCACTCCTTTCCCACCCTAAGGCTTTGTGAGTGTCAGCCTTCCCTAAGGATGCCGTGTATGCTCATCACTGGGCCAGACCCCAGAAAGATATTTATCCAGTAGATGTTTACTGAATGCCTTCTGTGTGTCAGGTTCTGAAGGCATCACGGTGGGCAAGACAGCCGTGCCCATAACTCTCTCTTGAAGGTTACACTCAAGACTAAAGCCCAGGGGATAATCAGAAAAAGAGTTTTAGCTTACGACTTGGTCCAACTGACTCTAAATTTGGGGTGCTGCGTGAGTTGATGGGGGCTGTTTTACCAAAGCTCCACCCAATCTCTGATTTAGAATTTGAATTCACTCTTCGAATGCTTTGAAGAGCATTTTACATTTTTTTTTCTCATTCAGCCCTAGGGAGACATTTCCCCAAGCAAGCAATTTAGAAACAGAACTTTGAAAATCATCACTTAGGAAGAGACGTGTCTCTAGGGAAATAGCCCCTGGAAGAAAACCCCTGCCCTTCATAACCCGTTATATGATTCCTTGGGCAGGACAGAACTTCTGAGATCACCACAGCAAAAGCCTTATTTTATAATAAAAGGAATCAAGAGTTTAGCAAAAATATATCTCAGTTTTGTTCCTCTAGACGATACACATGAAATTGTCTTTCCTCTTTTACTTCTCATGTGTTAATCCTTGGAAAATTTACTTCAGGAAGAGATTTTTCCTTCTTTCCTTCCTTCCTTCCTTCCTTCCTAAAAGATCACAGGGTGCCACCATTGTCTTCCAGAAACAGCCATCCTTTCACAGAATTGTCTTCTCCCAGGGAGCGGTACTGGCACGTAATTTGTAATCTTCCCTAGCACAGGTCAATATCAAGTAGGGGAAGGGTGGGCAGGGCTGGTGCAATAGCACCGTGGTCTCGAGGATGATCCCAGGTCTCCCGGAAAGGCAAAGCATAGGGGGAGGAAGATGAGTCCTCCTCCTGGCGCCGCCTCACTGGCCACTGTGCTAGGGCACTGAGCCCCCGCTGGCTGCTCAAAGCTGGGGTGCTTCCAAGGATTAAATAAGAGACTGAGCTTGAAACTTGGCTTGAAAAACAGATATAGGGGGCTGCGGGGATTCCGGTCCTCTGTTTCATGTCCTTCCTCCCCCAGTTATGGCAAATCCCAGATGAGTTAACAGTGTGTGGGGAAGACTGGGGGTGGGGCTGGAGGAGGGGCTGCGGGAGAGGGGTCTCAGGCCTGGGTCAGGACTGGTCAAGTCAGGGGTCAGCCTGCGGACAGGGGCAACAGAAGGGGGGATAATGTCACACCAGATGACACAAAATTGTTAGACAGTTTTCCCCAGTGTGGGTCCAAGCAGGACCCCCACACACACACACAATGAAACACATCCATAGCACAAGAGCCCTGGGATTTAAATATATATGTAAATGCCCTTCTTAGCTCAGGCCTTGCAGCTTATTTCTGGATACCGTTAGAACAACCTAACGTGGGGAGTAAGGGCTTTACAACACATTTGGCAGGGAAGTGTAGCATTATGTGCAAAGTGATTTGTTGATTGCATTTTAAAACTTAAAAGTCACTGGCCTATAGAAGAAATTCGGTAAAAGTTCAGTGAATGGACAAGCGAGGGATGCCTGAATGGGTGCAGCTCTTACGTTTTCATAGCAGAACAATGGGCAGCTGCTGGTCCTTCCCTCACACGTCAAGGTCAGCAAGTGGTCTGGGCCAGGCAGAGCCCACATCTGGGAGAAGAGTGTAGGAGCCGAGAGGAAGACCCTCCCCACTGCGTCCTCCATCACCTCAAGCCTTGCCTTGCCTGATTTCCTTTCCGATCCACGTTTTTGAGGCGAACAGCTACAGAACGTAGCGTTTCTCTATCTCCGCGTGGGAGCATGTCGTGTATTAACTGAACACTATTTGTGAAAGTTTTCTGAGCTCTTGGGGAAACCGAGAATGAGGAGGAGGGAGAGGCAGAGAAACGTTTGGTGCTTGAAGAGCACTGGAGTTCACAGAAGGAATTCTGCGGTGGCCAAGATGGGAAGGGGCAAGGAGAAAAGGAGAGAGCAGGTAGTGGCGCCTGCCCCAGGTTTGAGTCCTTAGGGCCTTGGCATCCTGGATCAGGACTGGCCTTTCCCTTCTGAGGGATCTGTCAGCTTAGCGAGCCCTCAACTAGCGCTGATAGTGAATGAAATAACAGATGGGACAAAGGAGGGGCGCACGCGGTGCGGGACTAGCCCCACGGAGGAAGGGACTTTCTGCCCACTCTGCGACCTCACTTTCTCTCTGCCCAGGGCCAGGAGGCTCTCCAAAGGGCCCCTCAGAACCCTGGCTGCACACTCCCCCCACCTGCCTACAGCGGGTTGGTGGCTCTTTGTAGCGCCGAAGCGGAGAGGGGCCGGCCCAGGGGCGGGGCGCGACTCTCAGCCTCCAGGACCCACAGCAGGTGCGTCCCGCGCCGCAAGCGCGCACTCTTGGAAGTCCGGCGGCAGGGCAGGGGCTCGCGGTTCCCCCGCTGCCCCCGGAGAGATCGGGAGAAAAGCGAGGGCTAGAACGCGTGCTAGGCACCCTCCTCCCCAGCCCCCGAAGACGAGAGGGCGGTGGTACAGACTTTCCCGAAAGGTCTCCATCGCGGCGCTGCGAGCGCACAGGAACCCGGGGGCGTAAGGGGAGCCGCGGGATTAGCTAAGCGCCCAAAGCCAGGTGAAGGTGGGGAAGGGATCTCAGCTAACCCCCGCGCGCTCCGCCTCTAGCGGTGTCAGCCCACACCCCTGTGCTGGGCTCCCGGGCCGGCGGGAGGCGCGTGTGCGTGTCTGTAGGTACTGGGGACACTCGCCTTCCCGGGAGCCCGTGAAGAGCCCCCGCCCTCCGCCCCGGCCCGGGGATCCCCTCCCCCAGCACAGAGATCCCCGCGCGCCCCCTGCCCACTTTGCTCAAGCGAGAAAGCGGCCGAGCAGGAGACAAAGAAACTCCTGCCTCCTCCACTCTCGGCCCCTCCGCCCGCCCCAGACACTCCCGGGCGCCCTCCCTCGACCCCGGAGACAACGCGCGCGGACATGCAGAGGAAAGGAGGCAGGGTGGGCGAGTCCGCTCCCCGACGCGGACCAGCTGGAGGCTGGCAGTGCTCCCTGCCCGGGGACTCCCAGTGGCAGCCCCGCCCCCACCCTCCGCTCCCCAAACAGTCCCGGGCTCCCTGCACAGCCACCCCCGGCCCAAATCGTCCCCCGGCTCTCCAGCGGAGCGACAGGGGGGCGCGGCGCACACAAAGCGGGCGTGAGGGAGGATGCGGAGTACCGGGGTGGTAAGAGATCCCGCCAGGGCTCGGCACGGGCCCAGGCGCAGCTATTTACCCGATTTCTTCTTCGATCTCCGAGATGTCTGCGAAGATGAGGAAGACCACGAGCAGCGTGAGCGCAGCCAGCATCCAGCTCCGGAACTGCAGCTGCATGGTGGGTTCGCGCCCACCGGGACCCGCGCGGGCCGGCGCAAGGAGCTGGGGCTGGAGGGCGCAGCGGCAGG
>NW_020175435.1:116581-144042 GCF_003031525.2 Neophocaena asiaeorientalis asiaeorientalis | reverse complement strand
CGCGCGCAGTTTGACAGCTTCGCTCAGCTCCTCTGCCCTCCTCCTCCCACCCCAGTCAACTCCAGTGTCCAGCCTCCCGCCTTTGCTTCTCCCGCCCGGCTTCTTTCAGCTCCCGAGGGCGCTGGGATGTGGCCGGAGCCTGCCACTCCCCGCTTAAGGAGGCTGGGCTCGGGGCACCGGGTGCGTCCGCGTACAGAGCTGAGCCCAGGGAAGAGCGCGCACCGCCCGGCGTACCCCGCCGGCTGGCAGACGCCCTCCCTCGCTCGCTCTTTGTCCAGAGCCCTAGGTTTCTCACAAAGTTTTCCCGACACAAAGACTAACACCTGGGGACAGCCCCCGCGCGCGACGAGGAGGCCGTTTCAGCCAGTCAGAGGTTTCAGCAGTTGACGAATTAGGAGGGGTGGTGGAGGAAGGGGAGGGGAGAAGAAATATCCAGGACCGGCCAACTTCGGCAGGGATGCAGATTGCAATTTGTGGGCGAGGTGCTCGACCGCCGAGAAACCACCGCCTTCAGGCGCTCATCTTGGTCTCCATTGATAGACCCAAGGAGACCGGGTCCAGAGAGTCCCCTGAGTTGACTGAGCTCTTGCAGCCTTGCCTAGAACCCTGGCTCCTGCTGGAGTGACTGCTCTACCCACAATGGCAGACTCAGTGCCCGCCCTGCCTGGGCCCTCGCGGTGCTAATTCGGAGCTGGGCTTCATCTTACCAGCTCTTGCCCTCTCCTGGCAAAATCAATAATCCCCGCCCCGGAGTCTTATCTTGATCTAAAGGTCTGCTAGAAAATATGGCTCCCACAAGGGGTAATGCCCCCTGTGCTGAATATTTTATGCTTCCCCAACCTTAGACAGCTTAACTTAAATTACATTTTGCACCAACCATTAGCCTGGGGTGGGAAGGGCCCCATTAAGTTTTACTGGAATTAGATAATTACCCAAATTTTCTTTTTCTTGCACTAATTGTAACAATCCTGAAATCGGAAACTTCCCAGAGATGACAAGCTGGTTATGAAAGTGAGAAGCTATATGGAATGTCCTCTCCGTAAAGCCCTGGTGAATGAGTGGGAGAGGCAGATTGGCTGTGCCCCCGGGGCCACCCATACAGAGCCAGGTCCCAGAGGGGCGTGGAGAGGAGCTGGCAGTGTCTAAGCCCCTTCGGAAGAAGCCTGGGTTGGTAAGAGGGCCTTTTTGATTTCCCCTCCAAAGCACTGGCTGTGCTCTGCCTCTTTGCCTTCTTCTGCCTCTCTGTGTGTAGGAGTTGTATTTGTTATCATTTTGCCTTGTTTTTCCGAGATGAATGGTTGGGATTGTGGGATAGGGAGAGGACAGAACAGGATACAGCTGTTACGCTGCTTAACATTTCAATCACTCATCCGTTCACTCCGTCACTTGGCAGTATTTATTGAGCACCTACTCTGTGCCAGGCTCTGTGCTAGGGGCTAGAGATAGCGTAAGAAGAGAGAGGCCATGTTTCCTGCCCTCTAGTGGTTCATGGTTCACGAGGAAGACAGACCTGGAAATCTGTAGTTGTGGTAGGGGGCTGTGAGCTACAATACAGCTGTGGCCTCTTGAATAGCTTATAATTGATTAATAAGATCACCCGCAAAAGCAAGAAGGAACTGGCTGGCCTCTCTCTCCCCAGCTCTCTGCTTCTCTACCAACTACACTCTTACTATGCGGAACATCGTGGAGAGATTGCCACGATCCTAAATTTATCCCAGGTCAGGTAAACGTCACTGCTATAAGCACTGCTACAATAGAGTCTATTTCCACTTCCTATTAGGTGACCCGTGTTATCATCCCAGCCTCAGAGGCTTCCTTCTTTGGACTCACTTGAGGAGTCATTATAAGTGGCCAGGAGGAGTAGAAACTTGGTGAGTAGTTCCATCCCTTATAGAGAAATCCTTGTAACCAGACCCAAAGAGCAACATCCCTCAAGTACATCTGCTGGGAAGTAGCACTAGCTTTATAACGTGGAGGCTGTCCTTGCACTGAGAGTCATTGAGATGGGATTTTACTCAGAGAATAATAGGGAACCCTTGTGATAGTTGATTGTGGAATGCTGTCCCTAAACACTTGGGCTTGAGTCTGTGTGGGCCAGCTACTCTTACAGCGATCTGTGTACATTCACCGCCCCTTGCAGCTGTCTCCAAAAACTGAGTTTGTTCCTGGGATCTGGAAATAGGAAGAATGATTGGATCAAAGGTGTCACGTCGGCTGATGCTGGGTAACCTGCCGTGTGGGCCCACGCTTGGCTTGGCCATCCTGACCCCTCCTCTCCTTCTGACCCCTCTGTTTAAGCGTGACTTTTTCCTGCCTTGGTTTGTCCAAGAAACTGGAAGGTCCCACAGTAATCATTTCTTTAAGCTAAGTCATTGAACGTGTGGGTTAAAATATAGAAGTTTATGGGAGTGGCAGCAAATGAAAAGTCACTACTACCCATTAACATTTTAGCTCAAATTAATGGAGTCTATTAGCTATTCAGGCTCCTCCTCAGGCCCCGGGAAGTGCGTATTAATGAGGGAAAGAGGAACAGGAAGCTCTGCAGAGCCCTGAAGGGGCTCAGTCGAGTCACACCCAGTCATGGGGCGGTCCCTTCTCATCCCTGACACTGGCTAAGGGCGTGCTTCCCCTTCCAGGGTCCAACTTCAGGAATGGGGACCGCAACCCAGAGCTGAAACTCGGAGAAACTCAAAATTGCATGTACCATTTACACATCTAACTGAACTCCCTCCACCTCTCACCCCCAGATATATAGACTTTTCACCAGAACTACTTCTTAGGTGGTAGTGAAGAATCCTTTTGGCAATCCTTTCACATGTGTACCACCTTCTTCATTTTACACTGGAGGAAACGGAGGCTCAAAAGAGGCTAAATTGCCCAAGATGTTTCACCTGGCAGAGAGGAACTTTTAATTCAGTTAGGCCTCCCCTGGGCCTCAGCAACTTCTGGGATCAGATTGCCAAGGCCCCCTCCGGCACTCCAGGCAGCTCTAAATGGATTTGTAAGCTACCATTGCCTTTGATTCTTACTGTATCTTCTTAGTTCTGGGATGTCAGGATTCAAGGAACAAATTTATCTTCATTCCCTGAACACCCTTCATCATTGGAGAGACCATGATCATAAATCTCAATTCTTGTCTTTCCACATGAAAGAGCCTAGGCCTTTCAGTCCATCCAAACTTGATTTAAAAACTCAATAATAAGTAATAATTTTCTCATTCAGAACTCTTACCTGGTAACTATCACCCTTGACCTCTCTCCGAGAGAGAGAGAATTTTGACATTTTTAACATTTTAGAATGTTAACAACCTGCAAAGTGGTAATGACCTGACTTTTTCATCGTCTCTGAAGCAGAAGCTATGAACAGCTATCGGTGGGACAGGGTGGGTTGGGGGGTGTAAGGAAGTAGAATATCTTAATCGGAACAGACTAATAGGCTGTTGTGTTTCTGCACCTCCAATAGCTGAGAGAACCTGCCTTCCTTTCTGAAATTTACTCTAAATTTGAATGTTCTCAGAAATGCAACTTTTCACCCTTCAAAATCAGAATCGAGCCATAACAAGGAAAAGTAAACAGGCACATCTGCTTTCCATCTGTAGCTTTTGTAAGTGGTAAAACTGTATATTAGCCAAAGAAAGGAAGGAAATATATCCAGGCAATTGCTGTAAATGTTTCTGGGATTATCAGCAGGAGATCTTGGAAGGGACTTGGGAATGTGCTCCCCAGAGAATTGGAGGTGTTAGCAGAGAGTGGGGAAATGGTTCAGTTTTGCTGGGATTTTTCTAACCCTTCAGACGGTATTAAAGGTAGTTTGAACCAAAGCATGAAGTCAGGTACCAGATGGCAAAGATAAACCTAAAAGAATGTCCTCACTTTGCTGTACATCTGAAACTAGCACAACTTTGTAAATCAACTATACTTCAATAAAAAAGGGTTTAACCAAAAAAAAAAAAAGGAATCATACAATTAAAAAAAAAAGCATCCATGATACCAGTCCTTTGTCAGATACACATATTAAAAATACTTTCTTATAGTCCAAAAAAAAGGTATGTCCTTTCTCTATTCTGACCAGTTCTTCAGCAAAATTATCACTGCGATCCTGGAATCAGCTTTCTCTGAGTCAGCTCACCCAACTTTGCTCAGAGTCCAGCGTGACCCCTCACCTGCCACCACCCCTTGAGGCATCTGAGGAAGCTGGCCTGAGCCAGCCATCCCTGGCACTCAGTTCTGTGTCTCTTCTTTTAACCTCAGTTTGGATCATGGACCTCCATATTTTCAGAGCTGGAAGAGTGGGTAGAGACAGCTCCTGGCCACTCATTTACTTAAGTGTTGCTGCATCACCTGTCATGTGTCTGGAACTCTGCCAGAGGGCTGGGATGTAGTGGGGATCCGTAGGTACAGTTTCCGCTCTTCTGCAGCTTGGAGTCCTGGGGGATTTTACAGATGGAAAACCCTGGGACCCAGAGACAAAAAGACTTGACCACAGCCCCACTGCTAATTTCAGAACTGAGAACAGGATTCAGCTCTCCTGTCTTCTAGTTGAGTTCAGTGCTAGCTCTCCTGCACATACCAATTGTATTTAGTTTTTCATGACATTTCAGTGAGATTGTAAATTCTCAAGGGGTGTGGACCTCTATTTCTCTTCTGGTCCCATGTTATCCATTATGGTAGAAACTAACTCAATACCTGTTCCAGCCATGGCCAATCTCAAGCCCCAACCATCACCTCACTGAAGGCAACGTTGAGAAGAGTTGATATAGTATTTCTACCATGTACAGACCATACATGAAATAATCTCAAGAACATAGTGTCCAGGAAGATCCCATATGCTGCAGAGCAACTAAGTGCATGCACCACAACTACTGAGCCTGAGCTTTACAGCCCGCAAGACACAACTACCGAAGCCAGCGTGCCTAGAGCCCGTGCTCCGCAACAAGAGAAGCCACCGCAATAAGAAGCTCATGCACTGCAATGACGAGGAGCCCCCACTCGCCACAACTAGAGAAAAGCCCACGTGCAGCAACGAAGACGCAATGAAGTCAAAATAATGATAATGATAAATAAATAAAAATTTTAAAAAAGAACATAGGTAAAACGTAGAAAATAAAATTAAGAAGTGATGCATTCCGAGTATGCATTGCCTTTAATATAATTTATTAATGTAAGTTTATATACTTTAATGTTTAATGACAGCCCTGTTTAACAGTCAGGCATTTCCAGCACAACACTGGTGACCAGTGGCAACAGGAAGTTGCCACAGTCACATCTTCCTGGTGAGCAGGTTTGGTGAAATACCATTTCTAAAGTAGACTCCAGATGGGATAGTCTCCAAAGCCATGGTAGCGTTCATCAGAATATCCAGCTGCTGGGATCTTAGCACAAAACACTGGTTAAAGGGGAGTGCCCCTTGGCCCCAAGTGGGTTTCTTGTACAATGTCCCTTTAGGAGTCCTCTTCTACTTCTCCTCAAATGTATTATTTGTGGTTGTACGTCTTTTTTTCCCAGTTCCCCAAGTCAGGTTTGATAAAGCAGATTGGGAAAGTTGCAGAAGGATCAAGAGGCCAGTGGTTTTATGAGTGAATTAGTTTGGATTAAGTTTAGCTGCAAGCAACAGTAAACACAAAACGCCCAAAACCAAGTTTTTTGTTTTTTTGTTTTTTTGTCATGTGCGAGTCTCCAAGCACATAGCCAGGGCTGGTTTGGCCATGGGGTCCCCAAGGTACTTAGGGACTCAGGTCCTTCCAGCTTTCCTCTCTCTCATCCCTACAGTGAGGCCCTTTCCTTGTGACCCATCACATCCAAGTTCTAAACAATAGCATGGAGGAAGAGACACAGGCAAAAAGAAAGTTCTTGAAACTGGTCACATGATACTTCTGCTTCTGCCCCTTTGTCCTGAATACCGTCATGTGGCCACGCATAGCTGCAAGAGAAGCATGAACAGCTCTTTATTCTGGCCTTCTATGTGCTCAGCTAAGAAGTCTATCATGGAAGAAGGGAAGGAGAGATGTGGGAGACAACTGGCAGGCTCTCCCATAGTGGGGATGGAAAAGACCACGGCAGGCTTTTTCTCTCCCACCTCCAGCTCTGCACACAAACCCTCATTAGGCCTGCCTTCAGATGACTGTGTGAAGCAAGGACTTGCTGGAAGTTGCTGACCAGAAATAAGCATGTGTGTGGGTAGCAGAGCTGTTTCTGTAGCTGAGTTTCATGTTGTTGCATTTTCTGTTTCTTAGCACCCTATTTTCCTACCTTTATTTCATTGTTATCACCCTAGGAGGCAGTGTAGTGGTTTGTATTAAGCAGGTATTTTGGTTCTAATGCTTTGACATCTGGATCCTTGCTGACCCCGGAGAGACAGGGAGACCCTGCCCAGGGTAGTCAGTTTCTAGAGATGGTAAAGGATTTGCCTGGAATTGTACCTTTCATGTGCAAGCCAAACAATCCAGGGTCTACACCCCAACCACCTCTTTATGGGGCTCTCAGTCTGGGCCACTATCCCCTTGTCCTAAATACCCTAAGGCCAGTACCAGATACCTAGAGACAGCCCCTATGCCCCAGAGCCCACTGAAATTATGCAAACCAGCCTATCCTAAGCCTGCTTATCCTGCCTCACCTGTTCCTTTCCATGGAAACCACAATAAAGGCTCTTGCCCACATTTTTTCCCTACACATTCTGCTTTCTGACTGACCCTGGTGCTTCCCCTGGTGGTCCTGCATGGCATGGCATGCCCCCTCCTCTTGGAACTGTGAGTAACAAACTATCTTTTCAATGGCTCTCCTGATCCATTTGCCTCACTATAGCTGAATAATAACACCTACATTTAAAAACAGAGCAGTGCTCCTCAAACTATTCGTGGTGCAGGACCAGCATTTTTATTAGGTTTTAAATTGCTCATTGATTGCAGACCAGTGCATGTCCTTCTGCATGCCTAGTATGCATTTCAAACCATGGGCTACTCACTGTGGCTGTCAGGCATCCCCAGACCCTCTTCATCTAGGGGAGCCCTTAATCACACACAGAGATGTTGCAAATGTGAAATTGTTATAAAAGTTTCTAAATGTTTGTCTTTACTTTCTGTACTCCTCTCAGCAGGGATCAGTAACACACAGTTCACACACCAGTACTGGTCCATGGACCACACTTTGAGTAGTTCTGGTTTAGAGTTGATTTCCACATCACACAGATCACTGTTCAGAACTTAGCTTCTTGTGTGATCTGTATTCAAGTTTCAGTCTCCTAAATAATAAGTGAGGAAAATAACAATACTCAGCTCACAAATTTCAGTGAGAATGAACTAAGATAACGTATCTAAAGTACATGGAATTCTAGCATAAAGTAAATGCTCATCACATATGGACTTTCATTTATTATTTAGGATAATGCAAACATAGAAAGGATATATAAATAAAATGTGAGCAGTGGTTATTGCTGGATGGTGAAACTTGAGTTGATCTGTATTTTTCTACATACTTTTCTCTGTTTTATAAAATTTTCTACAATGATCATAAATGACTCTGTAATCAAGAAAAATGTCATTAAAATTTGTCATGCCTATTTTCTCTGCACTGAATTTTTTTCTCCCAAACTTTAATATTCTTTCTCAATAACCCAACATAAACACACATATTAAGAAAATTGGTTTTGCGAACAATTTCCAATCTTTCTTTGATGTTTCGTAAACATCTACCTAGTATTCATATTGCAATTTACAATGAAGGAAAGCACGGTCTACAAAACCGTGCCCCACTCATGTTGGGAGCCTTGGAGATTCTTCCCTCTCATATACTTCTCACCTGATGTCACTGATCATCACTTAACCTGGATTTCTCTGTTGGTTGTCCTACATCTCAGCCCAGCCTCAGCTTCTGGAGCAAAGGGGCGATTCAGAGAGCCACCTGCAGGGAGAGGAGACAGTGGCTTAACGCCCACATGGTACCCAAATCTTGCAACTCGCAGGGGCTGAGGGGGCCTCTTCCCCTCTGCCCCACCATTGCTCAAATTCTGCTGACCATGGTTTCATGCTGGCAACAATACTGACGATCTGTTAAAATGAAGGGTGAGGGTGAAAGAAACATGAAGTTCATAAAGACATCCTTTCTTTTCAAATCTTCACAAATAAAGTTCTTGTCCAGGCCTTCAAGGCATCCTATGGTGTGCAGCTCTCTTTGAGAAGAATAATCCTCACTTTAAATGCAGTTAGGTGACCACTACACTCTTTTTTGCTGGGAGGAAATCTATTGAGATGAAAAAGAAAGCCGTAATTTAAGTTTCCCCGGACAACATATATTTTTTTAGAAATGTATCAAATCCAAATTGTCTCAAACTCATCCAAACTCTAAAAGGGTATTATTACTACTCAAGATTTATTACAGTGAACATTTTCTTGGAAAGACTATCTTTACCACCAGGTAGAGTTGCATGTTTTTATGTTACAGATATTCTTCATAGTACATTGGGATCCCACATGCAATTGAAGCTTAGACTAAAAGTTTACATACAGGGAGATAATTTTGACAATTCTGAATGATTATGGAGATTTGTAGCTGGGTACCTGCCTTTACATAAGCATATTATTGGTGATAGCTATGAGTTACTTGCTTCCAAGTCCTTAGTCAGTAATAGAACCCCAGCTATAACCATGATCTAGTGAAGAAATACAGTCCGTTTCTTAGGTTTCTGGAAATTCACTGAGATGACAGATGAGAGCTGGGTCCCTCTTTTGGTCCGAAAGCTGTTTAGTACATTTTCCTGAGTGGCCCCGGGAGCCGCCTCTAGCCATCTGACATCAGTGGGAGGTAGACTGGGCACCTAACAGCCACCCTGGTGAGCCCTTAAATTGCTCACATACTGAGTCAGAGAAATGCCACAAGATTTTCCCAATATAGCAGCGCATGGGTCCGGGAGAGATCAGGAAGGCCAGTTTACTCTTTCAGTTTTCTTCCAAAAGGAAAAAAACTGGAGTCTCAGATCCAGAAGGGCCCCATTGTGGGTTATTTTACCTCTGTAAGTGCTCATGAGGTCCTTGGCCAAACTCTCTCACATCCACTGAGTCAGCTGTTTGTCTGGATTGTGCTTCTAGAGCTTACAGGGAAGGTCAGGAAGAAAGAGAGACCCAGTGACAGCTGGAGAACTTGGAAGACTTTCTTTACAATGTCCTTCCTTTCCCCTTTTCCTTTGTGTGAATAATCCCCATTTGGACAATTTGATGAGTTTTGTAATTCTTCTTTTTGGTGGGTGTATAGTTGATTTACAATGTTGTGTTAGTTTTAGGTGTACAGTAAAATGAATCTGTTATACATATACATACATCCACTCTTTTTTAGATTCTTTTCCTACATAGGCCATTACAGAGTACTGAGTAGAGTTCCCTGTGCTATACAGTAGGTCCTTATTAGTTACCTGTTTTAGATATAGTAGTGTATATGTGTCAATCCCAATCTTCCAATTTATCCCTCCCCTCCCCTTACCCCCCAGTAACCATAAGTTTATTCTCTACATCTGTAACTCTATTTCTTATTTTGTAGTTTTCAAGATATAAGTGAGTTCCTTTGGCCTTTTATAACAAACCCCCCCTCACATTCTCAGCACTGTCATCCTATTTTCTGCTTGAATTGGTAACGTCTTAGCTTTTATGTGTTTTATAAACCTTTTGTTTTTTTCCCTATAGTTCAGCTCAAAGGATACTATTCCCTTGTGGTTCCAGGCCTAGCAAAGGGGATGGCATCTTCACCTCCCCTTCCTTACCATGTCTGTGTGCCAGCCGCTGGGAGGGGCAGATGTCCTTCATGCAGGATGAGTGCCCCAGGATCAGACCACAGCTGGCCTCTGGCAGAGGTGTGCCACTGCAAAGGAAGAAAACAAAAGCAAAGCTGCATTCATTTCAAGCTCCATTAGGGGCATGTGTTGGGAAAGGAAATCAATGGGAAAGATGAAGCTGGCAGGAAAGGAACTTCTTTTCCTTCGTTTCTAGAATGGAATTGACCACAAATAACGACAAAGCAGAAATCACTAAGCGGCATCTATTTTTAAAAATAGGGAAATTTAAAAATCACATCGCAGAAACATTTTGTTGTTATTTCTAAAGCATAGCTAAAGAAAAAAAAAAAAAAGAAGATAAATACTAAAAAGATTACTGCCACTTGGTTCTTTTTTCCTTCACACGGAAAAATATTAGCCAGGGCCCAGGACAACAGTGCACAGCTAGCCATTGTGAGATTATGAGAGGGAGACTCTTTGAATGAAGAGACTCTTTGAATTGTTGTTCCAAGGTTGCTGCAGCCGAGTTTGAGAGGATAAACTCTTAAGTATCAATAATATTGATGATTCATCATAATTTTCTAGATAATAGAAAACCATTTTACAGTTTTGCTTTCAGAAGCCGGTAAAGAGAGGGCTTTCACAGGGAGAGGTTTACCACTCAAAAGTCATCCTCATTCACTGACAAAATAAAATATAAAAGGTATTTTCAAAGAAGATGTGGATAGGAATATAGTTTTGGATGTTTGTAAACTAGTCCCTGCAGAATCAATCCTTACTCTGCATTCATACAACTTGTGAATTTATGGCCGTTCCACAAAAGGAGGAAATTTTTTCTATCAGTCATTTGATTTCTTTTATGCAGTCAGTCCTGGATGCTTTCATTTCCACTCATTTGATAAGCTTTTCCCCCCAACTGCTTTTGTTGTCCTGCTGTAATAGCTGAGGGGAACCACCAGGTGGCACTGTGCAAGATGGGCGGCGGGGTGGGGGTCGGGCTTACCCAGAATGACGTGGTATCCCTGGGCTGAGCCAGTGCCAGGAAAGTACTGGACCACGAAGAGTCGAAAGGGAAATTGGGAGAATGGGAGTATAGCGAGGAGACAATCACCTAAAGAGGCAAGAATCTTACATTTTGCTTATTGACCTGTCTCAGAAGCCAGTTTCAATCACAATGTAACTGGAATTGAGATGAAAAAGTCGTTACAGTAGTATCTCTGGAAATGAGTATCCAAGGCAAACAAGTCAAGGGGAGATGAATGTGGATTATCAAAAACTGGTTGGAAAATCCGAGTTATTCCTTCAGAGGAATCCAAGGTATTTCTTCAGAGGAGTCCTTTTCTTAATGCCCCTTCTAGCTTGGGTGAAGAAATTAAATTTGAGCAGTTCTTCAAACAATCAATAACAAAAGTCAGTAATAGAATGACACCTTGCACCATCAGTGAAAATCGATAATAAATCAACACTTTGCACTATTCCTGATTTGGGCACAACCACAGTAAGATGTACATTTCTAGCTGTTTTAAATCAAAAAGTTAAAAGTATGAAATGTCCCCACTTTCCCCAGATATCCTGACATATAATTAGACCAAAAACCAGAGTCTTTCTCTTGACATCCCTTCCCCTCCCCCAAAGAAAGGGATATAAAACAGCAAATCCACTCCCTTGAAGGAGGAGGAAGTGGGTGATATTAAGACAGTATTTGTGTCCTCACAGCTCACACACCTGCCACAAGATCCTAGTAAACATCTTCCCCTTATGTGCCCAGCTCTGTGTCCAGCAATCTGATTTTTAAGAAACTGAAGCCAGAGCTTTTCCCTCAGAGTCTTTGCAAAAGATCCCCAATTCAATTATGAGGTGACACTTGTCACATGTTGCATAGATAGAGCTGCACCCAAATCCTCATTAACTTAATGGATTCCTATAGTCAGTCCTCCAGGGATGTGGAGATTCATGGCAAGTGTGGGAGTGTTTATAAATGCATCTCCCATTACTCGCAGGTTCTGAAAGTGAGAGTGTTCTACTCCTGTAGCAGGTAGGGAGGAAGGGAACACAGTACCAGAAAAGCTGTCATCATTTGTTCATTCATTTATGCTTTTTATGACACCTAGTTTTGCTTCCCAAGAAGAGAATGTTTATTAATCTTCATGCCCTTTGTCCATCTTGGAGTTCCTGCTGACCCATTTCATATGACATTTTTGGAGTAAAGACTTAAGTGTCACCTATCTAGGGCAGTTGGCTTTGCTTACAGATTGCATTTTTCCATGTCCAGAGGAAATTATTTTTTACCGAGTGTCTCTCAAGTATAAATCACGGATCATAAACTCATAGCCCAAGTTTACGCTGAGTCACAAAAATATCTTCTTGGGCCAGCAAAGTAGCTTAAAATGTTTTGAGTCTAAAGGCCTTTAGTGGGCCACAGACTTCAGCTCTCAACAGGGTCCACCACTCCCTGTTGTTTTAACATCTAGTCTGATTCACATACCTGTGATCTGTGCTTGGCTCCAGGGGCATCTAAGAACTAGATCTGTGTGAAACTCACATTGTTGTTAGGAAAAGAACCCAGAATGTGTGCGCTTTATTGAGGATGGGTCAGCACCTTCTCATAGAATAGATTTTAAATAGAGGGGGATAATCCCATATACTGTTCACAGGGGGGTAATTTGGAGCAACTTCTCTGGAGGGCAAACCTAGTGATATAATGGAAATCATGTTATATGGGACATCTGTTCTATAGAGGAATTGATGGTCAGTGAGAATGGAAATGGGCAGACCCACCAGGAAGAGGCCTGCTCCTGCACAGCCATTATGCTCTAGGAGCAGCAGTACGATTTACAGAGAGGAATGAAGGCCTTTTGTTAACCTAAGTCCATTAAATGGAGATCAGTTAAAAACACCTCATAACATAACAAAAGTCTTTAAAAAGAGTATGTCCTCAACCCAACAATTCCATCCATCTCTAGAAATGTTTTCCTAAGCAAACATATAAATGAGCGTGGAAATGTTTAGTTACAAGGCTGTTCACAGCAACATCGTTTATAGAAATGGAAAATCGAAAACAACCAATTGTCTGGCAATAGGGTTTCATGAATAAATCATGTGATGGCTATTCAGTGGAATACTATGCAGTCCTTAACTCATAAATAAGTGACATTTGTGTATATAGAAGTTAGGTTGCATTTTAACCTAAGTGTCCATCGACAGATAAATGCATAAAGAAGATATGGCACATATATA
Source organism: Neophocaena asiaeorientalis asiaeorientalis (assembly GCF_003031525.2). Lineage (NCBI taxonomy): Eukaryota > Metazoa > Chordata > Mammalia > Artiodactyla > Phocoenidae > Neophocaena > Neophocaena asiaeorientalis. The sequence continues at coordinate 131,049 of NW_020175435.1, read as the reverse complement.
CAATGGAATATTACTCAGCCATAAAAAGAAACGAAATTGAGTTATTTGTAGTGAGGTGGATGGACCTAGATTCTGTTATACAGAGTGAAGTAAGTCAGAAAGAGAAAAACAAATACCATATGCTAACACATATATATGGAATTAAAAAAAATGGTTCTGAAGAACTAGGGACAGGATAGGAATAGAGACACAGATGTAGAGAATGGACTTGAGGATACAGGGAGGGGGAAGGCTAAGCTGGGATGAAGTGAGAAAGTTGCATGGACATATATACACTACCAAATGTAAAATAGATAGCTAGTGGGAAGCAGCCGCATAGCACAGGGAGATCAGCTCAGTGCTTTGTGTCCAGCTAGAGGGGTGGGATAGGGAGGGTGGGAGGGAGGCACAAGAGGGAGGAGATATGGGGATATATGTATACGTATAGCTGATTCACTTTGTTGTACAGCAGAAACTAACACACCATTGTGAAGCAATTATACTCCAATAAAGATGTTAAAAAAAAAAGTTAAGTTGCATTTTTCGTAAGTTGAAGTTTATAAAACAATATGATCCCACTTTGCAAGCATAAACATGTACATATTTTCATGGTGGAGTGGGCATCGTCCAAGATGGTGCCCAGGGATGTCTGCCTCCTGGTATTCATGGCCTTGTATAATCCTCTTCCAATGAGTAACTTGTTTCTTACCAGTAGAACACAGCAACATTAAGGGGATTTCAATTCTATAATTAGCCTACAAAAGATTGTGACTTTTGTCTTGCTATCAGACTCTCTCCATTGCCTTCTTGGCTTGTACATTTTGATGAAGCCAGCCACCATGTTGGAAAGGCCCATTTGGCAAGGAACTGAGCACAGCCTCCAGCCAACAGCCACTGAAGAATTGAGGCCCTCGGTCCGATAGCCCATGGGGAACTGAATGTTGCTAGCAACCACTGAGTGAGCTTCCCCAGTTGAGCTTTCAGATGAGACCCAGCCCTGGCCAACATCTTGTATGCAGCCTGTTGGAAACTCCAAGAAAGAGGATGTCCAGAATCCTGACCCATAGAAGCTGTGAGATAGTAAATGTGTGTTGTTTTAAGCTGTCAAGTTTGTGGTAATTTGGTACTAATAGATAACTAATACCTAGGATAAGAGGTCTGGAGGTATATATTGGAAAATATTGGTTGTCAGTACGTCTAGATGGCATGAATGTAGCATTCTTAAAATGTTTGGGGGCTACAAATCACTTGCACGTGATACTGGCAATCTTTTATATTTTATTCTGATGAAAAATTTGAGATTTTGACACTGTTATTGAATAAACAGAAGAGTGTCTTAACAGTTTACAATGTATTTGGCTGATTTCATATACTTATGTCAGAGCGATCATGTCTCTGAGACACGCTCTCTATTTATGGTGGGGGTTGTGATTTGGGGTGACTTTAATTCACATAGTTTTCCTCCTCTTTATTTCAGTTTGTGTTCTCTGGAGGCAGGCACTAAAACAGAGTTTAACTTCCAAGATTGTTAAGGATCAACACCTGTGAAAGGAGGGGGACGAGTGGTATTGGGTAGAAGGAGACAGTGAACTACAGTGCAGGTCTTATAAAACCTCATCCACCCAGAGGGGAACCTGGAGACAATATTGTCTCCTCCATGGTGGATGCTCTCTGGTAGATGTTAATATGTGATATAAAGATCTTCATACCTTGTGTCCACTGCCATATGGGCATCTGCATGCTGCTACCCAAGACCTCTTTGTCTTCAATCTCCAAATCTTTCTCTGTCCAGACTCCTGACCACCCAGACAAACTACTCATATTACCCATGAGCTATAATGTGTTCTTACTATGGTCCAATTCTCCTTCTGCACAAAGTGAATGATGAGGTGCACTGCATGAAGTAGAACCCATTGGAAGGGTTTTCCTCACCTCTGACTTTCAAAGCCACCCCTAAGCAAGACTCTAGAGCAACTGCAATGGCCATCCACTTTTAGCTTGTATTCACATACCAAGATGACTGTCTCAGACAGCTCAGCTACTATAACAAAATACCATAGACTGGGTGGGCTAGATAACAGACACTTGTTTCTCACAGTTCTGGAGGCTGGAAGTCCAAGATAAAGGTGCTGGCAGATTTTGCTCCTGGTGAGGACCTTCTTCCTGGCTTGTAGACAGCTCCCTTCTCTCTTTATCCTCACATGGCAGAGATAAGTTTTGGTGTCTCTTACTCTTTTTATATGGGCACTAATCCTGTCATGGGGACTCCACCCTCATGACCTCATCTAAACCTCATCACCTCCCATAGGTCTCTCCTCCTAATGCCATCACATTGAGGGTTGGCACTTCAACATATGAATTTGGGGGGGCATAAATATTTAGCCCATAACATTGACCCATTTGTAAACCAAGCTTGGGTTTTTCCTCCTTCAGCTTGTCATACAGGCTCCTGTATATGATGAGCTGAGAGTGAAGTCATGAGGATCTAGGCTATCTATTCATGCAGCTTGCTTGCACCCTCGGGGCCAACCGTTGCTCAGTCTCATCCCATTCATTTTTGTTGGGCTGCTGCTGGGCCAGCCGAACCTGAGGACATGATGACAGACTTAGACCATGATGGAAAATTCTGGACTCATGGTCACCTTGTGTTCCATGGTCAGGTGCTCCATCTCTACCAGGAGCTATTTTCTAAAGGTGTATAATGCTACACTGCAGATCTATGGCCTTGCAGAGCCCTGGGTTCTTCACTGTGGTTATTTCTCTGGAATTTACCATTTGCTTCACACAGCATATTTGTCCGCCACCATCAACTCAATAGCATAGGTTCTTCTGGGTCATACAGCTCAAGTAGCAAGGCTGCTTGCACTGCAGTCTAGACTTGCTACAAAGTCCTTTCTGGCTCTGGCTCTACTCGAAGTATACAGTATTTCATTTCAGCCAGTATATGAGCTAGAACAGTACTGCAAAGTATATGATATGATACTTCCAGAACTTGACAAAATCTACCGGTGTTTTCTCGAGCTCTGTGCTTCCTTCCTTCTTCATGGGAGGTATAAATGCAATACTTTACCTTTTTCTTGGGAGGAGATGTCTTGGCATGCCCCTGACCACTGTACTCCTAAAAATTGTATTGATGTGGCAGACTCTGATTATTCCTTTCACTCTCAGAAGCATATGTGTCACACTAAAGCATCCCATGTGCTAGCCAATTCTTTCTTATCTGACCCAAATTATTGCAATATCATCAATGTAGAGGATAGACTGAATGTGCTGTGCTGTGGGATGTTCAAAGCATTCACATCTCTTTTGCAGGGAGAGTTCATATATCCCTGGGACAAAATTATGAATGCATATTGTTACCTGTTCCATGTGGGTGCAAACTGTTTCAGATCCTCCTTTCTGGTAGGAATGTAAAAGAATTCATTTATCAAATCAATTACCACATATCATGTACCTGAGGCCATGTTAATTTGAGCTAACAAAGTCAATACATCTGGCGTGACAGCTGCAATTGGGGCTACAACTTGGTTGAGTCTGTGGTAGTTTATTGTCATCTTTCAGGATCCATCTGGTTTCTTCCAGGGTCCAGACTGAGGCATATATGGAGATGGCATATTCTGACATCTTTAGATCATGAGTCAGTAAACCTTTTCTGCAGAAGGCCAGATAATAAATATTTTAGGCTTTGTGGCCATACATTCTCTGATGTAACTACTCAGCTCTGCTGCTATACTGCAAAAACAGCCATAAACAATATGTAAACAAATGAGTGGCTGTGTTTCAATAAAACTTTATTTAGAGAAACAGGTGGTGGGCCAGATTTTGCCTGTGGGCTGTAATTTACCAACTCCTGCTTTAGGTCTTTAAGAGTGTCAGCAATTCCTGCCATCCTTTCCAGGACGTGATCCTGTTTTTGATTTGCTCTCTTGTTTTGGAGGGGGATGGAGAGTCAGGCCAAGCAATCAAGCAGTTCATAAGGTTTGCTTTCTGCACTTTCATACATTTGATTGGTAACAAAACAGTGAGGCAAAATGCATCAGACAATATATTTATTAGTTATGGCACAAAATGTTTGCATGGATTCCCATTGTCCCCCAAGCTCCATGGGACAATGTGGAGTGGGCTTAGTGGATGCTACACACACACACACACACACACACACACACACACGTCTATGTCACAGGCAAGGAACAATGAGCTTAGGAAACACTAAATCCTACATGAGGCTGCTGGCAAACACACCCATCCTCCTCTCCAGAGAAAGATTAGGCTTATTACTCTAGAAGGTAAGAAAATCTTCTGGGAGGAGGGAGATTTTATCATCCTGGAATGTGTCTGAGGGTCTCTATCTTAGAGACACCATTTCTAGCTTCTAAGACTGTCTGTTATAGAAACACTCTTGCGGCGTGCTTGGCTCAGAAGATGAGCAGAAGTGCCATAACTACGGAGAATTACCTCCAAACAAGGACAGAGTTCCAAGGCTTCCCCTTTGCCTTCCCCACTATGATAGTTCCCACCCTACTGATCAAGAATCCTGTATGGGGGTTGCACCAACTACTGAATACATGAATCGCAAAGATGCATATCGAGCCCACAGAAGTGACCGCTAGGGGGCTTCGCTGGTGGCGCAGTGGTTGAGAATCTGCCTGCCAGTGCAGGGGAGGCGGGTTTGAGCCCTGGTCTGGGAAGATCCCACATGCCTCAGAGCAACTGGGCCCTTGAGCCACAACTACTGAGCCTGCACGTCTGGAGCCTGTGCTCCGCAACATGAGAGGCCGCGACAGTGAGAGGCTCGTGCACCGCAATGAAGAGTGGCACCCATTTGCTGCAACTGGAGAAAGCCCACGCACAGAAATGAAGACCCAACACAGCCAAGAATAAATAAATAAACAAATAAATAAATAAATAAATAAATAAAATTAAAAGAAAAAAGAAGTGACCACTAGGTGGGTCCATGGACCCAGTGGATCCATTGTAAGCCAGATCTTGGCCAGGACCCCACTTATTACCTGGTCCCTATGTACCCCTGACTCTAACAGAGGGGGAAGGATAGTGATGCCTTAGTTTTTTGAGTATCAGTGTTAGCTCAGACTTATGTCCAACAGTCCTCCAAATGTTTGACTGTTCCCCTTTTCCCAGTGTACAGCTACCCAAGTAAACAGCTATAGGTCCCTTTGAGGAAGGACTGTGGGAGTCATTACTGTGTACTTGCCATGGTGTTGTAGACTCCTTCCTCCTGGGACAAAGCCTCTTCAGTCAATTGGTCTGAGTCTGAAAACTGGCTCAAATCAAGAATATGGATAAGAGGATGTGACATTTTATTGGGGTGACAGCCTTCAGCCTTCTGCTCATCTATTCTTGTTTTCTTCTGGTGGTACAAGCTTAATGGTACCATTGTGGGATGCCCATCTATCTCACCTCTAGGGACATAATGTTCTGTTACTTGTCTCCATAACAGGAATTTTCTGTGGGTCTAGCTCCCTTGGATGCCACTCCTATCACAATAACTGTGTCCACCTGGGCTTTATTGTTCCAGGGTCCCATCATCCCCATTGTTCTCAGTGTGCTTAGCTCTGTAACAGCCTCTCCACCACCAGCCCAGGCTTACAGAGGAGAGCTTTTTAGTGATGCTGGTGCCCTCCAACCACCGACTTTAGAAAGTGGTGTCTTTTTCAAGACTTCCTTGGAACATGCGCTGAAACTTCTGGCTTTACATTGTGTATCCACTCCAGCCCATCCACTTCTCTGAGCCTTTTAATCCCTTTCTCCAGCATCTGCATGGTAGCTCTGGCATTTCAACTTCACTTAGCATGAGCCATCACTACTCCATGCTTCTAGGTGCCATCCTTGTGGCAAGTCAGCACCATCTCCTGGGGTCCTTGCTAGGGTGCATCTCGTCCACTCTTAAATGAAGTCCTGAGCCGAGGCCTCAGTTTTCTTTGTCCTCTCACTACAGGAGATGAAAACCCCTTTTTTGGCTATCAGGGAAGACTTCTGGCTTTCACACTTGACTTTTGTCAGCTTTTTGTGAACTTTCTGTAGGGTACCAGTGGTGCTTAAAAATAACCATCCAATCCATTGTCTTTATAGGTACTATGCCCCACCCCCACCCCAATACACTCTTGATAAGTTGCACCAGCTAATGCATTCCCTTCAGCTGGCTCACCATTCCAATTGATCAAAGGTGCGAATTCTAACAAATGAATTCTCTACATTTTAACTACCACCGGTCATGGGGTCTTCACTGCCAACCAAGCAGCCAGTGATCCTCCAAATCGTCATCCTATTGCCTGCTTTCTTGGACCACTCCCAGTACCGGTTATCCCAGGTTGGGTTCTCTCCAAGTAGATGTCGAGATGGGAGTTTTTAATGGGGCCCAGCACCTGTGAGAGGAAACATGATTGGGCAAAGAAGGAACAAAATTTGCATGCATGCTTAGTAAAGCCCTGGCCAACCTCCCAGAGAGTTCTGAAGCATGCATGGCCCATCAGAATTGTCCCCTATTGGGCTGAAATGTCCAGGCATCAGTGATGAGTCACTGGGCATGAACTCCCCTGGGAAGGGCATGTTCTTGGTCAAGGTGGTGCTCAGGAGCTGAGGCAGACACTGAAGGGCCTGTCATCTGGAGCTGTCTGCTGACTGCACACCCAGTAGCTGAGGCAACAAGTCTTTCCTTGATTGGGAATCTGGGTGAGGCATCCGCCTGTCCACCATACTGCTGAAATGTAATTCCTCATTTTTTTCCCTCCAGTGTTCATGTATTATTTTTCTAACTAAATTAAGAAAAGAAGAAAATAAGACAACATTTTTTATTTCAAGGTGAAATTCAAATCAGATCAACCTCTCCTAATTTGATTTTTTGTTTCAACTAATTTGTTTACAATTTCTAGGGTGCAAGGTAGCATATATGATCAAGCTTCCAAACATCTATTTAGAAAGGGGTAAATTCAATAAATCAGTTGATCAGTAGATAATTTTAACACCTTTGTGGAGCCCACTACTGACTCTCAGCCTCTCTTGGGTTGACTATATCAGGTGCATTTGACATCCACACAAGATGAATTCAGATTTCACAGCCAATCAGATAGCCCAGGCCCTGGGAAGTAATGTCATGTGATGTCCTTAGGAAGACAGTGAGTGACAGGCAGATGGTAATCCCATCTCAGTGTGGCATTGACTTGTCCATGTTGTACTCATTTTTGGAATTCTTTTTTCTGAGTCTGGCTTAGATTCATGTGGCCATTAGAGTCAATCCATTTGCGCAAATACTGATGTATTAACCTGAAACAATCAAGGGGAGGGAGTGTTCTTTCTTCTCCCCTTTATCCATTTGAATGTTCTCTTTCTGTGAAAGTGCTTTTGGGAGTGAATTAGTAGAAGTCCTTTACTTTTGAAGATATGAAGACCTGCCTCATCCCTCAGCAGGATGGGGCCTCATCCCTGCTTCTGTCTAATAAGATCTCTTTTCTAATAAGAAAAGTCACCTTCTGACAAGAGGCTTTGAGGAGTAAGTAGGGAATTTAGTTTCTTTCCAATAACCATGGGAAAACAAGCCCAGAGGAAAAAACAACCTGAAAAATTGTGGAGGGTCTGTCCGGGGGAGGGAAGATAACACAGGATTTGGTGACAGTCAAGCTCAGGGGTAGAGGTTTAAATACCACCTATTTGTATGAGACTTTGGTCAAATCATATAAACTCTCTGAAATTCAGTTTCTTTCTATAAATAACCAAGATCCTGGTGTTGGGCCATTTCTCTGTCCCTTTTCATAGCAAAATGTGCTTGCTGTCAATTCTCTGTCTCCATTTCCTTTATACTTACTTTCTCCTCAACCAATTCCCAACAGTGCTTTGCCCATCATTCTGCTGAAGTGGCTCTTAGCTACCTCACCAATGGCCTCCATCTTGCCAACCAAGGAGTCCATTTTCAGACCTCCCAGCAGCATCTGACTTGGTTGGCCCTTCCTTCCTCTTCAAAGACTTCCCCCTCTAGGGTTCCAGACAAGACACTCTCTTGGGTGGCCCTTTCTTCTCTTGTTTTTGACCATTTCCTCTTCCTCTGGCAGACCAGGGCCAAATTATGAGTCTCTTCAGATCTTCTGTAGTAACACACTTTCTCTAACGATGTCATCTTGGGGATTCAAGACTTTAAATATTACCTGCAGGCTGAGGACTTTCACACTTAGATCTCCAGCCCTGACTTGCCCCTGAATTTCAGTCTAGATATCCAGTTGCTTACTTCACATCTCCATTTGAATGACCCATCAGCATCTCAAACAGACTCTTGTTTTTTCCCACTGTGCCAGTGGGGAATGGGCTCAGTGAGGAACCCAAGAGCATCCTCCCCTTTTTACTCTGCTCCCATCAAAGGTGCTGGGAATCCAGCAATTCCATTTCCCCAAATCCCTGACAATGGGTTTCCAGTTTAGATTCCACTAACAAGAAGCCTTTGTATGAGATTTGGAGGAAATTAGAGAAGCAGAAACCAAATAATTGCTCCTCACGGATTCAGCAAATGAAAGATTTTGCCGTGGCCCCCGGCAATTTCCTATGAATCATGTACCTCTGAAGCTGAAATAATTTCAAGAGGTTTTCCGAACTTCCACAGCTTCCTCTCTCTCTGTAAGCTGGAGGTAAACCAAGCTACCCGGGGCACCTTTCCCTGACCTGTATTCTTTCTCCGTTTCAAGGGCTTGGTAACCACCTACTACCTTAAATCCCTTCCTGCTTAAAATAACTCAAATTCTTTCACTTCTGGTATATCCTCCAAATCACCAGCCCTCACACATTAGCATGCATCAGAAGTACCTGGATGTCTGTTAAAATAGACTGGTGGGTCCACCACAGAGTTTCTGATTCAGTAGGTTTGGGGTGGGAGTGAGATGATGCTCAAGCTGCTGGCCCAGGGGCCATAGTTTGAGAACCATGACCTAAACCTTTGCCATATGAGTTAATGGTATCACCATCTATATAGTTGCTTAGGCCAAAATCCTGGGAGTCATTCTTGATTCTCCTCTTTCCTCCATGGCCATGACCATGATCTTGGTTATATAGATGAAGAAGCTGAATTTCAGGGAGTTTATATAACCTGACCAAGGTCTTTTACTGATATGTGTCATTTAAACCCATTTACTTCAGAGGCTGACTGTCACCAAATCCTATGCTATCTTTCATCCCCATGGTAGACCTATCACAATATTTTAAATTGGGGAAACAGTTTGTATCTGCATCTCTTCATCCATGAAGACAGAGGAAGGGTCACCAGCTAAAAGAAGTTGGAGGTTTAAGAAGTGAGGGGCCTGTATGATCTGGTCACCTAGTAGAGCAGAAAGCCCTTGGACTAGGTAAGAGTTGAATTGCTAGGCATGGTTGGTGTGCATTTTGAGATTTGAAGTTAAATTTTTACTTTTTGCTGAATTATACTTGATTTACAATATTGTGTTAGTTTCGGGTATACAGCAAAGTGATTCAGGTGTATATACATTTATGTGTGTGTACATATATATATATAATATATTATTTCTCAGATTCTTTTCCATTATAGGTTATTACAAGATATTGAATATAGTTCCCTGTGCTATACAGTAAATCCTTGCTGTTTATCTACTGTATATAGAGTAGTTAATCCCAAACTCTTAATTTATCTCTCCCCTCCCCTTTCCCCTTTGGTAACCATAAACTTGTTTTCTATGCCTGTGAGTCTGTTTCTGTTTTGTAAATAAGTTCATCTGTATTATTTTTTAGATTCAGCATATAAGAGATATCATATAATATTTGTCTTTTTCTGTCTTACTTCGTATGATAATCTCTAGGTGCATCCATGTTTTATTTATAATGCTGCTATGAACATTGGGGTACATATATCTTTTCAAATTAGAGTTTTCATCCTTTCTAAATATATGCCCAGGAGTGTGACGGCTGGATCATATGGTAACTCTATTTTTAGTTTTTTAGGGAACTTCTATATTGTTTTTCATAGTGGCTGCCACAATTCAAATGACCACCAACAGTGTAGGAGGGTTCCCTTTTCTCCACACTTGAGGTGAATCCAGTGCGTCCAGTCTGCACAGGCATGGAATTTTCTCCAGAAATGTTTGCATGGGCCACTGTAGCTCTTGAAGAGTCCAGGAGCAGAACTGCTAAATCAGGAATCATATACACTTTACATTTTGGTGACCATTGCCAAAGAGCTATGCAAATGTACTCCCCCATCAAAATGTTCTCCACACCTGTTAATATAGCATTGTATCAAACTTGTGTATCTTTGCCATCTGCTAGGTAAAAAAAAAGTCTATTTTGTTGTTTTTAATGAAATTATTTCATTATATGTGAGAGTGAATATCTTTTTGTATGCTGCTTCTGTGAACTGCCTGTTCCTGATGGGGACTACTTATGAATATGGCGATAGTCAAGTTCAAAGAAAAATACATTGTTTGTCCAAGCTACCACGCAAATACCTGCTATTAAAATATTAAGGAGCAGGTCCTAATACCTTGGGGCTCAGGTTTAGACACTGGCATCAGAGGTGTGACTTTTTCTAGAAAGTAAGGTTTCCTTTGTTCTGGCTAGAAGCATTTTGGCTGGGGCCACAATCCTTCTCAAAAACATCCTCATCCTACCAAAGTGTAGGTACCAGCCAATCAGAGACTGGTACCCAGATGCCCAGCTCCTACCACTGTAACCCCATGACAGGTGAAATTTTGCCCATGACACAGCCCTAGGGAAACACTGAGAGGGAAGGAGAAGCAATGAATGAAATGAAACAATAAAATAAATCCTCTTGCTTATAGGTTCAGTGGGAACTGTGAGTCAGAATGATGCATTTGGCAGCATAGAAATGATGCTAATTAATACAAAACTTACGATCATACACTTTTTTTTTAAAAGAAGATGTTGGGGGTAGGAGTTTATTAATTTATTTATTTTTGCTGTGTTGCGTCTTCGTTTCTGTGCGAGGGCTTTCTCTAGTTGCGGCAAGCGGGGGCCACTCTTCATTGCGGTGCACGGGCCTCTCACTATCGCGGCCTCTCTTGTTGCGGAGCACAGGCTGCAGACGCGCAGGCTCAGTAGTTGTGGCTCACGGGCCCAGTTGCTCCGCGGCATGTGGTATCCTCCCAGACCAGGGCTTGAACCCGTATCCTCTGCATTAGCAGTCAGACCCCCAACCACTGCGCCACCGGGGAAGCCCTGATCATACACTTTTTAATCCACTGTACAGCTCCTTAAGAGAAAATAAGACTCCTAAATCTAGTAAGTTTGTCTAAACTGAGACCCATGGTGCATACACATACTGTGCTGTTCCAAATTTTTAACCTGGAGTATGAAAGAAATAAATCTCTTGGACTGCTTTTCTTTTTTTGTCGGGGGAGGGTTATACATAGATTCTGTTGAAAAGTGGCTGAGAATCACTCTAAGCCCATGCTTGCAGAGGGGGCATGGTGCTGATATCGGAGAAAGAACATAGGGTATTGGGATAAGATGCTGGTACAGAAGTAGACGCCAGTCCTGAGGGTGTGGTTGTGGCCCCAGGAGTCCAGGCAGGTAAGGGGGAAAGAATTTGATGTGTTTTGGGAATGTCCGGGAGGCTGATGTGATGGGTATATGGTAAAGCTGGGGGAGAGAGAAAGAGACAAGCACAGAGGGGGAGGCAGTGTCAGGCCACATAGGGATGGGGCTAGGGTAAGGGCAGTTGGATGAATGACCTCCACATCACCATCGCAAGTAGTCAGGTGCAGGGAGATGAGGAAGGCAGGGAGCAGTGAGAAGTACCTACAAAGGTAGAGCTTTATTGCCAAAGGGAGTGAGGTCTGCGGGCTCCCTGGATGCTGCGGCAGGTGGGCACAGAGCTGAGTAACCACGTCCTAGACGGCCCCGCTGTGGGCTGTGTTAAAGCTCTTTCTTACTGGGAGCTTCCTTACTGGGAGCCCAGTCACTGTGCATATAGGAGGATGTGGTTAGTGGCTTGTTTCACTAGCAGCAACAAAGCAATTAATCTTTCTGGAGCTGCATGAGCCTTTGCCTGAGCATTTCACAAGTGTGCTGCTGGGAAACAATCCCAGGTAAGTGTCTGGGCTTCCTTCAAGCCCCCTGATTATAACAGCACTCCTCTAGGGCAACTCTCAGGCCGGCATAATCCCGTATTTGCCAAGGGCAGAGCGGGAAGGGCATGGCTGTCTCCAGAATCCTTTTTCCAGATGAGAAAGCTGGGGCCAAGGGAAGTGACTTATCCAAGGGAACTGAGGGTGTTGGAGGCAGAGCTGGGACTAGACCCAGATGGAGGGCTGAGGAACTGGTCTTGACATTAAGCCAGGGTCAATGCACCTGACCTGGGTGAACGGGTGCTGCTTCCTCCCTGGAGGTTTCACTTGGGTTGAGTTAACAGGAGTTTGGTCTCAAGGACAAGGGGGATGATTTTATTTTTCTCGAGTTGAGGTCACAGCAGGCACACTGAGGGATTTTCTGGAAGACCCCATATTTAAGGGGTGCACATAAAATGTCTAGAATGCATCAAGAGAGTGAGACCAATGGCGAGAGAGAGTGACAGCGTGGCACGTGGACAGTGGGCAGTGGAACCGACAGCATACAGCTCAGAGGATCTGGGGGTTGGCTGCGCAGAACATGGTAACGAAGTCCAAATATATGAAGGGCTGACATGAACAAATAATGTACTTTGCTTGATTATTATTATTTTCTCTATCATTAATTAATAATCCTATTGCCATGGAGCTACTTCTCATGTTTTATTCCAAATATGTAGGACTGTAATTCCTTCACACAGGGTTAACTGCTTGGGACCTGAATCATCCTTTAGAAGAAAGAGTCCCAACTCTAGCTGCACATTTTAGGGGCTTTGCAGTTCCCATACCCCACCCCAGAATTTTTATTTAATTGGTCTGGGATGGAGCGCTGTGGTAGTTTGGACCCTTAGGCAGAGTATTTTTTCCCATCTTGTTGATATTGGGCTTGGCTGTAAGATGTTACTGGACATGACAAGAGCAGAAGCCTTAAACGTGCTTAGTTTGGCTTGTCTCTCATATTCCATTGATGGGTCATGAGAAGCATTTACCCCAGGTAGTCACTGCTCTAAGGAGTATGAAACATACATAAAGCTCACCAGAATACAACCTGCAGTCCAGAGCGTCTCCACAGTTGAGCCCAACGTAGATCAGCCAAGCTCCAGTCCACCCACGGACCTGTGAGTGAGCAATGAATGCTTGTTGCTTTAAGCCACTGAGTCTTCAGATGTTTGTTACACAGCATTGTTGCAGTAATATTTAACTAATACAAGGCCTCAGCCCTAAGATGTTCTGATTCAATTGATCTGAGTTCAGGTCCAGGCATTAGTATTTTTCAAAATGCTGCCCAGGTGATTCTATGGACAGCCAGAGTTGATAATCGCTGATTTGGAGCACTGCTTTTCTGCCCAGGATCTGGGTGATTCTATCACAGCTCAAGCCGGTGTTTCTTAAAACCTGGCTTTGGTACCATGTACATCAGAATTCCTGGGATAATAGGGCATCTCACATATTAAGAATGGAGATTCTTGGGGCCTGCCCCAGACTTACTGAATCAGACCCTCTGGAGTGGACCCAGGACTTTGCATTTTTAACATGCATACCTTCTCCCACCTCCCCTTCCCAACCCCGGGCATGTTTCAAGCACACTGAAGTTTGGGAATGGCTGGTTTAGGGATGCTTTCCCATTTCCCACCACTCTGCAGGAATAGAGTTGATGATAATTGAAACTTTCTTACTAAAAATTCAAACCATTTCTGCTTGCCTCTATGAACATTTGACTTTAGTCTTTTAAGTATAGTGGATCAGAGGAGAAATAGGTTCTGATCTGATTTTGATATAATGGAGAAGGTTGGACTACATTATTTTGTCCAGCTCTAATACTCTATGATTCTACACCATTATATTTGTCATATAATCTGTGTAGCAATGGTATGAAGTGGCTCAACCATTAGCTACTGCAGCCAGAATGGTGTCTGAGAGCTGTAAGCAGGAAGTCACAGGTCCTTACGGGTCCTGCCTCAGACATTAAGCCAAGCTGAACACTGGGGCTCTAGATACCTTGGCCTTCAAGTCTGAGCTGTAGCGCCACCAGCCAGGGCCCTTGCAGAGGACCAGTCTGGATCCCTGTGGCTCTTGTCTGGTTGACTTTCTTTACACTGTGCTCCGTTTCTGCTCCACTTTGAACTCTTGGCTTTCCAGTGTGGATGCCAATCCTGTTGCTAGTCCTTTGGACTTGAAGTTGAGATTTGCTCTCCCCTGAAAGGGAAGCTCACTTTTTCTTGATGACTGATTGGCTCCAACCTCTAGCCTAGCAGTTCTCCATCTCACCTGGGGAACTTGAAACGACCTTGATTCAGGCTCCCTCCTCCCCAGTAATTCAATCAGAATCTCTGGGGTGGGACAGAGGTGTCAGAATTTCAAACACTCCCCAGGGGATTCCAAAGGGCAGCCAGGGTTGAGAGAGCCACTCTCCTG
>NW_020175435.1:84301-116478 GCF_003031525.2 Neophocaena asiaeorientalis asiaeorientalis | reverse complement strand
AGCTTCGGTTAAACCTCCCTCACCAGGATGCTGTTTCTGCCAGGAGGATTTCAACACAGTAACCATGTTTCTACTCAATAGAAGAGCTCTTTTTAATGTCAGTCCCAAACTGGTCATTACCTTCCCCACCCACAAGAAGTAGAGGGCTTGAAATATGCCCCCAATCATCAGGTTGCAGTCTGAGAACAGAGACAGCTGGCCAAGGAAAACAGAGCACTCAATGAGAGAGACAGAGACAGAAAGCTTCGGGGCCATGCAAAATAGGAAGAGAAGCTATTCCCTTTAATGAGTAACCAGCGGCAGGCACTTTGCTGAGCAATACAGTTGATAAATACTCTGTACTTAAAGTGAACTTTGAACAAATGCATAAGCAGAGATTGAGTGTTTTCTGCAAACAGAAGTAAGCAAGGGCTTCATACAATGAAGCCGTGTCCCAGCACAGACTGAAGTGCGACAGGAACGGGGTTAGAGACACAGCAGAAATAAAGTAGCCAAACCTAGGTGGTAAAATAAACTTCAAAACACCCAAATGAATCAGATGACAGGCAAGCTTCTTAATGATACTAAAGAGGGGTTGCACGAGTACTGTAGTGAGAAGAAATTGGAAACTTCTATCAGAATCTCACTGTATGTTATTTACAGTTTGCTCTTTGCTGACTGTATAGTAAGTGGTTTATCATTTTTCTTTCCACAGGGTGGGCTCATCGTTTTCCATTAATTCTTTTGTTGTCTTCACAAAGGCCAGAACTAAGGGTTCTTTTACGGAAACATACCTGGACAGAGGGGTTTGGACATCCAGCCTGGGGGCAGACCAGGTAAGAAGCTCCCCTTAGAGAATGGGCCTTCAGCATCTTAATTTCTCTCTAGGGATGATGCAAGTTAAGTCTATCAGCCCCCAGAACAGAAGATAATCAGTGGCTGTGAGAAAAGATGAATGTTAAAGTCCCGGGAACGATGTGGTTGGGACCGTCTTCAGTGAGACAAGGAACCAGAAAAATCTGGAAAGGGTACTTGTCGTCAAACCGGAGGGGCTGAGAGAGTCAGGAGGAGTGTTTCCAAGCAGCCATGTCTGCCTTTCATTAAGATGAAAAGCCAGATAACTTCCTAGTGCAATACCAACAGATCTCAACAAGGCAGCCCAAACTCACCAGCCCATCAGTTCCAACGGCAACGAGCCTGTGAGAATGGGATCTGACTCCCTTGTCTGCCAGGACCAGATACTGATTTTAGTTTCTGACGGAAATAAACAGAATTTGCTTTTCTCGGTGATTTAAACACACATAATTAAACAAGAAACATCAGGGCTGAAAAGAGTAAAGTGGCGTGAACAGACTTATTCTTTTAGCTTTCCCTTCGTTCCTGATCCTCCAGGGAGGCACCTCTCAGCTCCCCCACTGCTGGTGATTCGTTTTGGAGGAGCTTCTGGAAACTCGGCAGAGGAGAGGGTTAAACGACATTGTGGCTGAAAACGGATTAAGAGCCAATGATTACATGAGAGCTGGGCTGAAAGGGAGCCCTGCCCTGGCAATAAGCTCCTGACGACAGCACGAGGTTACGTTATGTGGAAGGTCTCCTTGGATTTTCACAGAAAAGGGCAGATTATCAGCAAACAAAAGGATACAAAGCCCAAACCCTAAATAGCTAGAGAGAAGCTGGGTGGGAGAAACAGTCCTTGCCAGGTCCTGTCTCTTGGAGCCTTTGAGGCCAAATCCCATTTTGCACCAGATTTAATGGAGAATTCTTCTGAAAGTCAGGATCTGCCCACCGCCTTTGAACATCTTCCTTTAAAACGGTGTTAATGAGCTTGACTCCATCTTCAAGACCACGAGGCCCCATTGCTGCACCGGCAGTGTTGCCATCTATCTACCCAGGCCCTACCGTCTGATGGGAGATTCAGTTTCACCCCCGATTTTCCTTTTTTATTCCTTTATCTGAGAAGAAAAGAATATTTAGACATTTAATTGTCATGTAACGAGATAACTATAACAAGTTAATTCGTTCTCAATTAAGTTGCATTTACCATACCACCTGAATGTGTTCTCAGCAATTAGGGGCATCTAATGAACTTGTAGTAGCTGCCTGCTTCCCACAGCCAGCAGCACCGTGAAAGCATCGCTCCTGGGATCTGAGGCACCATGTCCTCTAGAAAGCTAGCATCAGTGTATACATCCAACCTGTCTTAGAATCAACTGGATGTAACAGCTGGTCAATCCTCGAAACAAAAAGCCGGACCAGCTCCGTGAAAATGGAAACAAAGAATCGTGGAATTCTTGTAACGGAAAGAGCACTGGCTTTGGAATCCAAGGGATATGGGTTCAAGTCCTGACTACTACTTTCTAGTAATGTGACTTTGGGCAAGTATCTCCCCAAATCTCTGAGCCTCAGTTTCCCCATTCCTATGACAGGCATAACAGTAGGGAACTTACTAAGATTCCTGGGTAGACTGGTCAGAGAGTGAGGGCAAAGCCTCACAGGTGCTGTGTATAGTAGACATTTTGTTAGTTTGTGTATGTCTCTCTGCAGGCTCTGTGGTTTTGTAGGATTTGGGCAAAGAGGTTACCTGGCTAACCATTTGGGGGGGGTGTTGTCATTTTAAGTCATTGCAGGAACCCCTAGTGACATTTCAATGTCCTGTCAGAGGAGAAAGCTCCCCGCAAGCATTATCAAAATAAGAGGGATGGCCAGGGGCTCTAGGTGGATAAGGGTAATTATTCAGTTTATTCTGGTGTTTCCCTTAAGATTCAGTGAGATGGAGATCAGGAAAATGATGGGAGTTATCAGTCAAGCACTGGGGAGCAATCATGAAACTAGTCTCCTCTGGGGAGAAAACAGAGTGGTGGAGGGGGAAGGAGGAGGAGGAGAAGGGGTAAGGCTCTCAGAGAATCAGCACCCAGCCACAGTGAATGGGGTTCAGAATTCCAGCTCTCCCTCTCCATTCCTTTCTAGCCACGGGTTCACCTTTCGTTCAGCACCCACTATGATTAAAAAGCCACATTGAGGAATCATCAGAAGGAGAGAAAAAAAATTTACAAACTAATTTGCACTTTAATGAATTTTTAATTGAACCCAAATCTGTTGTTTCTCTTTAAAGATGCAGCACTGACTTTTTTTCCCCCCCGCTGCTGTGGGCCAAGCAGGAACTTAATATGATAAAAACAATGATAATGTTAAGCTTAATTAGGTTTGAAATCTCTTCTAGAAAGGCTGCATGGAGTCTGGGAATGGTGAGCATTTGCTAGCAGCAGGCTTCCTGGAAGCCAGAGTGCATTGGTAGATACCTTCTTCCTAAAACCACCAAGAACGCGCCCAAATCAGCCAGGCGCCTATGCTGGGCCAGGACACCATCAAACAGTTCTCTCCTGTCATGGTGCTTTTGGGTTTCTAGGCATGGGTACAAGGCAAGCCCAGCCAGTGGGAGGTGGACACTGGATTTCCACCCCGGCTTTGGTTTTTGTTATCATCAACTGCTTCACCTTCTGTTTATATCACTCAGCGGGGTCACACTAAGGCACATAGATGGTGGTCTAGGTGATCCATGCACGCTTTGGGAGAAGGCATTGAGGTTTGTTTCTTTACTGGAAAGGAGTAAGTTATTTGTGGAAATTATTACTCAGGCAGTCCTCTGTTTTTTAGTATTTTTGCAGTAGATAAAATTCTGGAGTATTAATTGGTGAGTACCACTCGACTCCAAATTTCTCCATTTGCTCCAAATGTCCTGCTTGCTTTCTCTCCTCCCTCCATCACCCTTTCTGAACCCTTCAGCCCCAGCAGTCAGATGTAAGCCCAGTTCCCCCAAAAGTGATGACCACGGCAGAGCCAGAGGAAAAGACATCACATACTTGGCTTTAAAGATTAAAGAACCACTGCACCAGAGTATGGCAGGAAAATTTGGGAAGGATGTTTGTTTGCCAAGCAGCTCTTTTTCTTCTCCAAACCAGACTAGATAACAACTCCACAGCCTGAGGGCAGGAGAGAACCATCAGAGAGGAAGAAAGAGGTGTGGGTCCTTGTGAACTGTCCCCTCAGGCTGACTAGGGGGATACCTACTCAATAGGACCCTCAGATAAATTTAGGGATAAGCTACAGCGGGAGCAAAAAGGTGTCCTGGAAAATATGGTAGAGAGAACCTGAGAAACTCACAAAGTTTCTTAGGGTGTGCAAGAACAGCTGAATTTTCCCTGTGGCCTAAGGTCAACTTCTGCAGGTGGCCCGGTCATCAAGGTTGACGTAGGTTTTAGTCCAGCCTGTGAGTTCCAATTTGTTCTTGCTCTCCCTCATATTATAGCCATCTTCCCTGCCTGCTTATTAGTTCTGAGGACTTCAAGTGCAGTGTCAGACAACAGCCACACTGGGACTGCTTATAGTTGCGTAAGGTCAAATCCCTGCTGTAGCACACACACCCACCTACCCATCCATGTACCCCTCTACCCACCCACCTACCCATTCACCCACCCATGTACCCCTCCATCTACCCAGCTATCCACCCATCTACCCATCCATCCATCCACCTATCCACCCACTCATCCATTCACCCATCCACCTACCCACCCATCCAGCCATCCAACCACCCACATACTCACCCACCTACACATTCACCCTACACCCCCCCACTCATCCATCCAAGTGGTTCTGCCAGTCTTTGATTTATATAGGTCACTCTGTTTCCATCTGGAAGGAAACATCTGGAAAATGGTGGGCCTGTGGGCATGGAGAGGAGAGAAGGAATTTAAGAGAAGCTTTTCCTCCATGCTTGCTCCAATCACTGAACTCTTTCCTCCCCCAAATCCTTTGAACTCTTAAGTCTACTCATCCTATAGAAGCTCTATGACAGAAGAGGGAAACCAGGCCATTTTCACTGTTGCCTAGACTGGGAAGCAGGATCATGTCTCTGCAGGGGAGACAGAGAAACTCTTCTGATTTGACAGCTCTTCAAATGCATCTCTTACAATAGTGACTCCAACCAGAGAATCAATGAATCACACCAAACAAACCTAGTTATTTTTAGTACTTCTCTTTATATAAGGTGAAAGTACAAATGTTTGCAATTTTCCAGTGGTCTGCTGGGAATTTTCAAAGATAGGTGTAGAAAATATCCTGAACATTTTATTTTATTTTATTCTAAATTAGGATCCGATCTAGGGAAGGCAAAAAATCTAAAGAGTTGCCAGAGGATATTCAGATACTTGATTAAGATAGGATCATCGGATGCTTGAAAAAGAATAATTGGCTACCTATTTATCAAAGTGATTATTAAATATTTTTAAATAACAGGCTTATAAAACATCTGAGCTCCTTTTATGTGATGAACTGCTTTTTCATAATCAAGGACATAATAAAGTAAACATAAAGCTCAGATAGAGGGATAGAAAATTATTCTGGTAAGACAAAGAATCTTTGCTATCTAGGAAGATTACACAGAAGGTAAAGAATATTCTTTTATGATAATGACATTGGTCAGTAAATCAAGGAAGCCAGCCCTTCAAAGCTGGGAGAACTTTGTCAAAATGTTAACATTTTCATGGCTTCTTTTCAGAGTCAGGTGTTATAAACCAAGGCAACTAGATTTCACTTTCCAAGTTGTGTCCTTCCCTTATATCTTGGAATAGACTTGCTTAAAAAGTGAAAGCACACAGACACTTGTATTTCTGTCACCATCGCTCCTAGTATGGTCTCAACCATCCATATTAATTATGACTTCTAACTAAAGTAACTAACTTCTATTTCACAGAGCAAATTAGGGGGTAGATAATGGAGGACTGTCTGTCATATATGAGTATTTTAGCAGACTAACAGAACTTGTGATCCATACAACACAATTTTATATAGCTACAGACACTACTTTTACACTTTAGAATGAACATGTTTATTAACATGACCCAAAGATTTAGCTGTATAGCTTATAAAAATAAGAAGCAAAAGCACATATACTTTAAATTATAATTTGTAATCAAAGTCTCATTCTATCTTATTTTGAAAATAGCTAAGTATCTAAGAATTATCCATTAATTAGCTCACTCTGATATTTGTTCAAGCTTTCAATTCACCTAAAGATGTTGGAAATTGTCTAAACTGGTTCAATACAAAATATAATTACTGTTGATATGAAAAGGTCAGATAATGACTCAATTCAGTTGAATGCAAATTTACATTTTTCATAATCTTAAACCTCATTGGGAGTAATGTTCGTTTATTTGATTAGTAAACCTATATAAACTTAGGAGACTCAGATTTTGTTAGGAATACAAACCCAAGTAAAATAAAATGTACCATTGTATTATACTTAACACTGATAAATCAGAGAAAAGATATAGCTAGTGTTTCTTGAACTGTGATTTGCCAAAATTTTCTGTAATTATGTGTTTGGTTCCCTACAATGCTTCTGAGCTAGCAATTTATGTAAGATGGATATTTTCAGGTCTAGCACACCGAAGTATCAGAAATTCAATGTTTCTATTTCCTGGGAATTTTAGGAATATTCCACTTATATGTTGATTTTTGTTTATAAACAAGTCAGAAGAGTGCTCCCATAATTTAAGAAACGTAATATCTTCCAGAGGTAGGAAAATATTTTATACTCTTACAAATGAGAAATCAAGGCCTTTTTCATTTATGGACTAATAGTCATATAGAGAATTTGTAGCTTCAGCTCTACAACTTTAGCCAGAAGTCAAAAGTAAATACAGAAACACAAAAATTCACTGGTCCATATTTAAAAGAGCCAATCTCCTTCCTTGTAGGCTGAAATTCTTAATTGAGCAGAGCTTAAAATATTCAAATAGACAAACTAGGTAATCTGTCACCTGTCTCACCCAACAGAGACTCTAACATCCCTCTACAGAGATTACTACATGGTCAGATCATAAAACCAAAATCCCAATCATTACTGCCACCCCAGGGATTCATTTATTGGTGCCAAGTGAACCACAGACAAGACAAAGATACCAAATCAGTAGAAAGGAAAAACCTTCTCTTTCTGCCTTTCCTCTTGACTGACCCTCACGTTCAGTGCAAGTTTCTGCTGCTATGACCTGAGTCACACAGGCAGATCTGGGGAGCAGATGGTCCAGTGTGGTCCTTTGTGGTATAAGGCAACACAATTGGTGTGTCGATCTCAGTGTGATGCTCTTAGAGTGACAGAGCAAATGCCACACTGGGAGCTAACTAACACATGTCTGAGGCAATAGAGAAGGGGGGTTTCCCCATGGACTTAGAGTTGGTAGGGAACTTAGTTATCTTCCCACCCAATGTCCTCATTTGAAGAAGGGGAAACTGAGTCCCTCAGAGGCCAAGATTCTCTCCCAGGGTCCCACACCAAGTTATAGGTAGCTCCAGGACCAGAAAATGCAGACCTTCTGTCTTCTAATTTTCACAACCAGTGATGTTCATAGTAAGTTACATCATGTAGCCAAGTTATTTTTCTGGTACTGAAAACCCCTAAAAGTCTTCGTATGTATTCAGCACCCTGGTCAGTTATTTTCACTGCTTTTGTCATTATCAGGAGTCTGATTATTTGATTCTGTAGAAGTTTTAGAGGAAGCCAGATACTGTGTGCTCAGAAATGGCCTCATTCTTTTCTGGATCAAAGATAATTATAATAATAGAAATTCCATTCATGAGTCTGTTCTGTAGGCTGGATATTCTACTCTGTGCTTTACATTCATTCCCTCATGCAGTCCTTTACAATAACCCTTCAAGGAAGGCACAGTCATTGCCATTTATAGAAAAGCAACCTGTGGCACAGAATGGGAGAGTAATTAAGGCCAAACTTTCACAGGATTAAATGCCAGCGCTGGGATTTGAACTGGGATCTGATTCTTGATCCTGAACTCTTGCCACGTTTGAAGAATATTAAGTCAAGATTCTGGAAGGTTTTGAAAGTCAAGTTACTCAGTCTGGATATTATTTTTTAGGCAGGCCTTTTCCAAAGCTTATTCTATAAGATATAGTCTTGAGATTTTAGCAGATGTTTCAAAGGGCAAAGGAGGTACAATACATTTCTGTAGCCCAATTCATTAAGAAGACCCCAAAACACAGGCAACAGGTCTGTACTCCCTTTAATATGCTACTGTACATTGCAAAACACAGAGAGGATCTTATCTGCAGCATCTCCCCCAAACTTATTTGGCCACATTTCCATGCTCAGAATATCATCTGTGGACAAACTACAGCAGTGGAGAGCCTCCGATAATTTCTGAGCAGAAACATAGTCAGATCTGTGTTTACAAAGGCAACCGAGACAGTGGATTCAAGCATGGACACAGTGGTTTCCACCCTCTGGGAGACCAGTTAGAAAGTAGCTAATTCCACTGAGGTAGAAAGAAAAAGAAAAGTAACCTCACTCATCCATCTGCTAATGGGCAGAGTAGGATCCAGGGACCACGATTACCAGCATGTTCAAAATCCTCGTCCAGTTAAAAAGCCATCCTGTTTGAGACAGCACTTTGAAAGCCATGTAGAGCTACACACACACACACACACACACACACACACACACACACACACACACACACACACAGATTAGCAAAGACTAGACAACAGAGATGCTGTGTGAACACACAGACTCCAGCCTTAGTTCATCCTGTGTCTAGACCTCAGCCCACCTGCTCTGTGTTGATCCCAGTTGTAAACACGCACAGTCTAGGAACGTAAGCTCCCACTGTATCAATCCAACCACCAGGCTCACCACGGACATTCATCCACCACATCATTCACAGCTCCCTTCTACACCAAGACCAAGCCTGCTCATCCAGAGATGCCATCCATTGGCAAAGTATGTCTGTGGCACCATCCAATTCTCCACCCACATGGAAGCACTCGAGGCAGTGAGCGTTTGTCATGGGTCTTGTCAACTGATGTCGTCTTTTCTTGTTTCTCTTGGCAGGTGTAGGTGTGTGTGTTTGGTTCTTTGCATCTCCTTACTCTTCCCATCATAACAGACCTTGCCGGACTCTCTGGATTGTGGGTGAGTTCTACTAAAAACATGTCTAATTGGGACTATGTGAATATTTGGACCATTACTTTTGTGATTACCTTCTAAGGGTCGGTTAAAACAAACCACAGCAGTGTATAAGGGGAACACCTAGGCTTGTGGTGGAGGGGACAGACTAATTGCTATAGAACCAGATAGAGTGGATGGGATTCCTGACTCCATGTCTTAATAGACATGGACCTTGGACAAGTTATCAACCCTCTCTAAATTCCAATTTCCAAACATCAAAAATGGGAATCTGGGACTATTTCTACAGTGGGTTTAAGGATTAAAAGAGGATAAAGCACTCAATAAATGACAGGGCCCAACATCTGTCCACAGGGAGGACTTGGTGGTTAGTACAATTGGCTTCTGCTGCTGGCACAAATCTCTTTCCTATTTCACTTTGCTTTTGCCTGTCAGCTAGTCCCCATTCAGGTCCAGTGGTTCTGATGGCCAGGCAATTGCCTTTGCAAGCTTATCCAGATGTTCCAATTCTAGCCATATCTGATTCATATCTCTGTATCAGGGACCTAAATGAAAATTGCTATGAGTATCAATTCCATCAACTCTGGAAATTGCTGGGCTCCAAACTCTCCCTCAAGGGAGACTTTTGACAACATAACTTAGATTATAGTTCAGCTAATGTTTAGAGAACACCTGCTATGTGCCAGGCATTATGCTCTGTGCTTTCATACAAGTTATTTCACTAAAGTTACAGAAAAATGCCAATTGTATGGTATCATCAGTAGCTCGAGGTAGCATTTATACATATATGTCCAATCCTAGCAGGGTAAAACTTCTCTTTTCTGTTTTTTTTTTTTTTTTAAATTAATTAATTTATTTTCTTTTCTTTTTCTTTTTTTTTTTTTTTAAATTAATTAATTAATTTATTTTTGGCTGCACTGGGTCTTCGTTGCTGGTGCGGGCTTTCTCTAGTTGCGGCGAGCAGGGACTACTCTTTGTTGCGGTGCACAGGCTTCTCATTGCAGGGGCTTCTCTTGTTGCGGAGCATGGGCTCTAGGTGCGTGGGCTTCAGTAGTTATGGCTCGCGGGCTCTAGAGTGCAGGCTCAGTAGTTGTAGCACATGGGCTTAGTTGCTCCGCAGCATGTGGTATCTTCCCAGACCAGAGCTCGAACTCGTGTTCCCTGCATTGGCAGGCGGATTCTTAACCACTGCACCACCAGGCAAGCCCCTCTTTTCTGCTTTTAGGAGTAATATTCAATATATTTATCAACGTGTATAGCTTGAGTTCCAACCAATCAAAATGAGACCCTGGAGGATGGCACTTGGGCAGGGTCGGGGGTGGGGGGTATTTGAGGACTGCAGCTATTTACCAGCTGGAATAGAATTATTTTAACAATTCAACTTTCAATATTTTAACAATTGTTATGACTGATCTTGGTCAACCTGGATGAATATTAACCCCATCTTCCTTCCCAATGGTTCAGACATTGGAGAGATGGCGAAATATTCCTTTACCTCCCTGCAGTTGCTGTTACGGGAAAATGCAGAAAGTGTTACCCTTGGGGCTCCAGGGACAGAGAATGAAAACAAGATCCATGGTTTCTGGACTTTGGAGACAGACAGAAGCTGGGTGGGCTAGTTGAGGCCATGTATATAGTGCTTAGGACCTCCAGCTCTGGATCACGTGGACCTGGTTGGAGGCCTCCCTCCATCACTTACTACCTGTGTGATACTGGACATGTTATTAGCCTTGCTGAGCCTCAGTTTCCCTGTTTATGAAATTATGATAACAGGACTACCTCACAGCTTTTTTATTTTCTTTTTTTTTTTTGCGGTGCGCGGGCTTCTCACTGTTGTGGCCTCTCCCGTTGCGGAGCACAGGCTCCAGACGCGCAGGCTCAGCGGCCATGGCTCATGGGCCCAGCCGCTCCGTGGCCTGTGGATCTTCCCGGACCGGGGCACGAACCCGTGTCCCCTGCATTGGCAGGTGGACTCTCAACCACTGAGCCACCAGGGAAGCCCTTTCTGCAGTTTTATGAAACAGTATAGATAAGTCTCTTAACACTGTTATTGGTTACTAGTGTAACTGGAATATTTTCAAAATACCCGTCAAAGTTTTCTCTCTTCTCAGAAATCCAGTTTTCTGGAAATTCCCTGGCGGTCCAGTGGTTAAGCCTCCGTACTTTCAATGTAGGGGGCGTGGGTTTGATCCCTGCTTGGGGAAGATCCCACCTGCTGTGGTGTGGCAAAAAAAAAAAAAAAAAAGAAGAAGAAGAAAGAAATCCAGTTTTCTTCTTTTGACTTTTATGCCCTCATTGCCTAAGGGAGGGAAGACCAAATATGTGGAGGAAGTAAGATATGTCAGAAAGGAAGAGGAAGCAGAACGCCCGCCATTGCTGGGGGGCAGAGAGAGGGGGAGGGTGAAGAGCAAGGGGTCAGACATGAATGTCCTTGCTTCCTCCCCCCTCCGATTCCTTGGGGAGACTGAGGAGGATTTGTAGAAACGTTCGAGAATTTGGGTGAGTCTCAGAATAGGAGGGTTTGCTCCCTGTTTCCCAGAGGGTAGCCCAGGAGAACTGCAGCCTCTCAGAGAAGGCCTGCTCTCGGCGTGGACCAGTACGGAAGGTGCCAGGCTGACAGCCGGGGATGTTTGCCCCCGAGAGACGGCCCAGCTCCCTTGTTGCCCAGTTCCCATGGCATCTGGGGCCCCGGAAGTTCCTGCTTGTTTCCCCTGGTGGGGGACACAAAAGAATGAGAGATCCCAGCATGTAGAATATCACTGGGAAGTAGCCCCAGCACGTGGGGACCTAAGTGGGGGCTTATGGCAGGGACTCCAGATGTCACCTTGGACCTCAACAGGACTCCCAAGAAACAGACAGTAGCGGTTGCCCCTCAGTGAACACCAGCACAGGAAACCCAGTGAGGGTGTGAGAGGAGGGTCCACCTAGCAGGGTGCATGTGGACCCAGAGGATGGTGGGTGACCGGAGGGTCCCTCGTTACCATTGCGGGGCTATGCCAGCTCCCCTCTGCCCTTGGTTCCAGCTTGGGAGGGAGAAGGGGGAGGGGAGACCCCTTGAAATGGGAGCTGAGAAATTGCTACCACTTCCCTCCTGCCCAGCCCTGTTGTCTGCAAAATGGGGACTCAGATGAGGGCAGTTACAGACATTAACTCTTGTCGTATATTAATTTGGATAGGTCACACCAGCTGTTATTAACAGCAACAACAATGATGCATTGTGGCAATGGTCAGGTGCAAGGCAAGAACAATGCAACACCAGGGGGACTTGATACTTCCCATCAAGAGGGTGTCTCTGGAGCACCCCATCACACCCTTCTGAGGGGGCCCCCTGGCAGCTCCCCTCCCCCAAAACCTCAGTGACCACAGCCCAGCTCCTCTGTCTTTCAGCTTCCCGGCTTCACCCTGCCCCTTTACCTGGACCTGTTTGGATTGGTGACCTGAATTCACACTTTTTCCTGGTCCACCAGATACCACCTTCCAGTGTATCTCTAGTTTGCTTCTATTAGAATCCACCTCTGAAATCATAACATTTGAGACATCCCATTCTCTGATCACAACCCTGTCTCTGCTCACGTGTGTCACTAGTTATTCATCCTCCTTCAGACAGCCTGTCCCTTGACCTATCTATTTCCCTCTGTCCATCAGCAACTCCCATCCTCCCTGCCCAGAGTCCGGGATCCATCCAGAGTGTCAGCCACTCTCTTGCCAGCATCCTCAACTCAAACCCCTTCATCTCACCCTCCTGGCAAAATCCAGCCACGGCACCACTTCAACTCTTAGCCCTTTCTGCTGAGCGTTGTGAAAGGAAAACAAAAAAAATCACACAAGCCTGCAAATTGGGGCCAGGATAAATTCCCAATATTCAACCAGAAGTAGAGCTGTGACACTGCCCAGGATGACTTCTATTTTCTCCTGTCAGCCCTCTGTCCCCATTCTTCACTGGCTTTAATTGATCACACCTACGCCCACCCTGCCTCAGCAGACGATCTTACTTACAGTCTACCTCCAGAGAAAAGTAACACCGCAAGCCAACGTCCTCAAAAGGTCCTTAGGCTTCCTCACACCTCCTAATGGATTTATACTTCAATGTACCATTTCTCCTTTCCCTCTACATCCAAGGCTTCTCCAACCCCTGTGCTTTGGACTTCATTCCCTCCTGCCTCCTCTTCACCCTTGTTCTATCCCCCCTTTGGCCCCATATCTTCAACTTCTCCTTCTCTCCTGCTCCTTTTCCCTCCACATTCAAAGATTCTGAAGTCATTTCTACCCTAAAAATAAAAATAAATGAAAAACAAGCTCCCTAGGCTCCACATCTCCCCTCTAGCTGCTGGCCCCATTCTTCTTCCCTCTTTTCTTAAAATAGTGTTTTTTACTCATTGCTTCCAATTCCTCATTTTTACCCACTCCTGGGTCTCTGCAATCCACCATAATCCCACCACCCCACTGAAAGTGCTCTAGTCAAGGTCAAAAAGGACTAACATCCATGGTCACTACATGCAATGATGCAGATCTTACCTTATTTGACCTTTCGGCGGTATTGCTCCCTTTACAAAAACGCCCCCTCCTTTTGATGCCAGTTCACACATTTTCCTGGATCTCCACACACCTTGCTGGCTACTTGTACTCCATCTCTTTTTTGGAGGAAGGGCTTCTTTGTCTCTGATGATCATCCTTTAACCCAGTGGTTCTCAGAAATGTGAGCATGCATCCGAATCATCTGGAGGGCTTCTT
The DNA here is from genome assembly GCF_003031525.2 of Neophocaena asiaeorientalis asiaeorientalis. NCBI lineage: Eukaryota > Metazoa > Chordata > Mammalia > Artiodactyla > Phocoenidae > Neophocaena > Neophocaena asiaeorientalis. Next base: position 102,791 of record NW_020175435.1, on the reverse strand, counting down.
AAAATACAGGCTCCTCGGGCCTCCCTGGTGGCGCAGTGGTTGAGAGTCCGCCTGCCGATGCAGGGAACACGGGTTCGTGCCCCGGTCCGGGAAGATCTCACATGCCGCGGAGCGGCTGGGCCCGTGAGCCATGGCCGCTGAGCCTGCGCGTCCAGAGCCTGTGCTCCGCGACGGGAGAGGCCACAACAGTGAGAGGCCCGCATACCACAAAAAAAAAAAAAAAAAAGAAAATACAGGCTCCTGGGCCACACACCCACAGAAGCTCTAATTCAGTAGGTCTGGGGTGGGTCCTAAGAATTCACATCTCTACTAAGCTCCCAGATGCTGCTGACGCTGCTGGTCCAGGGCCCACACTTTGAAAACCACTGTTCCCAGGTGTTTGTCTTCGGCTCCTTTCTCTTTTCTACACCAGTGGCTCTTGACCCTGGTTGCACATTAATATCACCTGGGAAGCTTTAAAAAATAGGAAGGCTTGGACACCCAGGCTGAGTTAATTAGAATAGCCAGGAAGGGAGCTCAGGCATTTGAAAGAGCTGCCCAGGTGGTCCTAATGTGTTGCTAGGGGTGAGAACCACATCACCCCTGGTGATTTCATCCACCAATATGGCTTCACTTACTCTCAAAATGCTAATGACTCATAAATTTCAGACTTTAGCCCAGACGTTGGTCCTGAGCATCAAAGCTGTATTTCCAATCACCTGCTAGACATCTACCCTCCAATAGCTCACAGAACCCTCACATTTACCATGGCCATGCTGGAACCCACTATTACCTACCTACTTCTCCTTTGGGGTTTTCCATGTTCAAAGTCCACCCAGTTGTCCAAACTAGGAAACTGATGGTTAGAATTTACTCTTCCGCTCTCTATTAGTTTCCTGCGTCTGCTGTAAATAAATTTCCACAACTTGGTGACTTAAAACAACAGAATTTTTCTCCCACAGTTTGGATGCCAGAAGCCCCAAATCTGGTTTTGCTGGACTGAAAGCAAGGTGCCTACAGGTTTGCGCTCCCTCTGGAGGCTCTAAAGGAGAACCTGTTCCTTGACTATTCCAGCTTCTGGCCAGCATTCCTTGGCTTGTGGCCATATCACTCTAATCTCTGTCTCCATGGTCACACTGCCTTCTCTGTCTGTGTCAAATCTCCCTCTGCCTCTCACTCATAGGACGCCTGTGACTGCTTTTAGGACTCACTGGATAATCCAGGATAATCTCCCCATTTTACGTTCCTTAACTCAATCACACCTACAAGGTGCCTTTGCCCTATAAAGCAACATTTACAGGTTCCAGGGATTAGGACCTGGTATTGTTGGGGGCCAGTCTTCAGCCTACGACAAGCTCCTTCACCCCCATGCCTGCATCATACTTTAGTATCTCAATTCTGCCCATGCTACTTCCACAAGTATCTCTGGTGTCTTTGTACTTCCCTCCACCTCCATTGCTGTGTTCAAATCCAGGTCCCATCACCTATTGCCTGAACTACACAGTAATCCCTTAAGTGAAGCCCTGTCTGCCCTCTTGCTACCCTGTAGCTCCTTTTCCACAAGGCAGAGTAATTTGCCCCCGAAGGTGATGCTGTTCCCCTGTTTTACCATCTCCAGCGTCTTCCTATGATTTCTATGTAAAGCCCATTCTCTTGGTCCTGGCTTTGGGATTCTACTCTGGAATCCCACTGCACTTTTCTCCCTGCTTATCTGCGCCAGTCTCTGTGATCTTGGAGCCCTGCTACACTCTTTCCTCTGCCTGGAACATCCTTCACACAGCCCCTATTGGGTCCTGGGATAGCTTTCCATGGCTACCTATGCTTCTTCAATCATAGACCTAGCGCAGGTCAGTTGTAGCCAAGGTTTAATTTTCTGTTTCTCAACTAGACCGTAAGCTTCAGGAAAGCCAGGCCTGATTTGGTATTGTTCTTCTCTTTCTCAGTGTCGGGCACAGTGTTGCCTCAGTAGGTATCAAACAGTGTTTATTGGATTGAATTCCCATGACCCTTCCCAGCCCATTGTGCTTTAGGGTCTCAGGGACACCATCTGGACTATTTAGACATCACTATTACACAATGAAAAATCAGTTCCTATTCACAGAAGCCCCAGGTGCATGTTTCTTCACAACGTTGTTGGGGCTCACCTGTGTATTCTCTCTCCATCACATGGTTCTGGGAGAAAACAAACTGGCATGATGCTGGTTTTGGCTGGAGAATGATCCCACATCAACTCTGAGCCCTGAATCTAGTTCCTACACTCATAATTCCAAGCCCTTGAGCTGGGCCAGACCCTACATAACCCATAATCATGAATTTAAACAACATTGTACCTACAAGACCCAGGCTTTATGTTCCTGGTAGCTCCCTGCCTGCTGCCTTTCCCGACACTAATGACTACATAGAGGGAAGGGTCAGGGGCACGGGTCAGATGATCTTTAATGACAAATGAATCCAGATAATTAGTGGGGGATCATGCCATGTCACTGATACTGCATAAAATGCAGATAAAGAGCCCCAGGCATGGTAAAATTCCAGATGCCCTTACCTCTTACCCAACTTCTTTCCTCCTGTTCCACTGCCTTCTTCCAGATCTTTTAACTTAACCTCCCATTCCCAGCTCTTTGGTCTCTGCACTGATCTCTGAGTTTAGGATATACTCTCTCCATCTTGCTGGCCTGGATATCTTATCAAGCACCTAACTCCTAGAAGTTCATTATCCTGCTAGCCTGTCCTTCCCTAACCCCCAAAAATGGGGATGGGGAAAGTGCGTGCGTGCGTGCATGCATGTTTGTGTGTGTGTGTGTGTGTTACAGAGCAGCTTAAGGATTTTCCTCTTTGCTTTTGGTCTACAAGACTTCTCCCTCCTTTGGTCCCCTGACAAGACTGTCAGCGTAGGAGACCCTTTTCAGTGCCACTACTTTGCTGGCGTCATTTCCCTACCTGTTCCTCCACTCCCCACCACATTTCAGGACGCTGGCTGCTACATGCTGTTCCTGCCCCTGGAATGCCATTCCCATCTTCTCTGCCTGCAAATTCCTGCCCATCCTTTGGGAATCAGCTCCAGTGCCCCTTGCTTCCTGAAGCCTCCCCATTGCTGCAGGCAGAAACAGACGTCCCTCCTTCCTGTACTCATAACACCACCATTGAGCTCTATTAGAGCTCCTGCACCATTGTAGGCTAGGGGCTGTTGGCAGTTGTCTCCCCGACTCAAATGTGAGCTTGCTCAGCAGGTCTCTTTCGTCTCTGGATTGCCCATGTCTGGCCTGGGACTGGTGCTCAGCGTTTGTTACAATTATTCCTGGACCAAGAGGAGAAAAGTCCCCATCCAGCAATGCTTGCTCAGCCTTGGGCAAGTAGGGTAAGCGGCCCTCCCAGAGCCTCCCTCCCCACTCATCCTCTGCCTGCTCCCACTTCTTTTGTGATTTAATTGGGATTTGGTGCTTCAGCCTCTTGGCTGGTGCCTTTAGAAAGAGAGTCATCAGCGGTGAAAGCTCGACACATCGCTTCATACCTACAGGGCTTGCTGAAATGACGCCCGTGCCCCTGCCTTCCTGGCCTCTCCAGCACCTGCGCCAAGTACACAGGGACCACGCTATGCGTTGGATCGGAGGGCAAAGCTGTTTTGAGAAGTCCCAGCACCTGGAGGGGCATTATCTCGGTGGTGTTGGAGCTTAGGAAATTAATGAAAAGGGAGGGAAGGCACCGGGATCTCAGACTCCCAGTTGGGTCTTGGCAACCCCTGAAGCTGGCAGTATTAGGGAGCTAATGTGCTGTCCGTGGAAGCTCAGCTGGTCTCCCGTCCTGCACCCCGCGTTGCTTTTTCTTCACGCCGATGAGATGCTGGCGGAGATGCAGCAGGCACGCTGCTGCAAATGCTAGGCATGGGCAGCTGTGCCAAGGTTTGCAGGAACAGATGATTCCCTTGCAGCCCAAGAGGCTTAACCCATCCAGCTACCCTCACTGATTCAAATGGAAATCTAGAAGGAAACTGGTGCTGCTGCTTACTAACCATGTGCCAGGTACTTTATATTGTTTACTTCACTTAATCTGCCCAAAAACTCTGAGGCCTTATGCCTACCATCCCATCTGATAGAGGAGAAACCCAGGGCTCCCGAGGGTACGTCACCTCTCACAGCCTGACCACCTCTTACCCTTCTACAAGCTGTGTCCTGCACAAGGGCTTTGGCCAAGTGATCAAATGGAGGCTGAAATCTAGCCACATTCTAGTTGTCAAACTCTCCAGAGCATGCCTTTCCCCAGAGACTGGCTACCAACCCTGCTTTGCGGCTAGGACTAGGGCTAAACTGGAGTTGGTTTAAATCCTCAATTGGCTATCCCGCCTCCCTGTATATTTCAGTCCTAAAAGCAAACCCCAAACTTAGGTGAGGGCAAAACAAACAGGAACCAGGGGAGACTCAGTTTTGCAAGGAACAAGGATCCATTGACCTAGTCCCTCTGCCATCTTTTTTTTTTTTTTTTTTTTTTGTGGTATGCTGCTCCATGGCAGATGGGATCTTCCCGGACCGGGGCACGAACCCATGTCCCCTGCATTGGCAGGTGGACTCTCAACCACTGCGCCACCAGGGAAGCTCTCTCTGCCATCTTTTTCTTCTAATCACGACCTGATCATTTGTGAGTCCCACCCAGCTGCTTCTCATTTTTCAACATAAACTTCTTTGGGCTGCATTTAGGTAGGATAGGGAGACTGGGACACATGTCATTATATCATCTTTGCTTATTTTTTAAAAAAAACAATCGTTAATATTAATACACCCTCAATAACAGGGTTCTCTTGGGCATAAGGCAGCTAGCTTGATTGGTTTCCCCACAGCTGATACAGCTGGGGTTTGAAGGTCAGCATCTTCATGGAATTGCTATAAACAATACAGTTAAGCCTAGCTGAACACAACTCCAATGCTGGTTTGATTCCTGCCTTCTTACTGCCTCAGCCTCTGCCTCTATCTCTACCTTCTCCAGCCCATCCTACAGACCTCTGACAGATAAGCCCTCATAAATCACTTAGTTCATTGTTTTTCTTCCCAGCTCAAAAGCTTTAAGGGGGTCCATGTTACTCAGAGGATGAAGTCCTAACTTCATCCTAAAGTGGTTCTCAGAGTGTGGTCCCCAGACCAGAAGCATCAATATCATCTGCCAACTTGTTAGAAATGCAAAATTTTAGGGCTTCACTCCAGATCTCCTGAATGAGAAACCCTGGAGGTGGGGTCCAGCAATCCGGCATTGGAACCGCCCTCTAGGTATTTCTGATTCTAAAGTTTAAAATCCCGACCTCTTTGTTACCTTCCACTCCAACCAAATCTATCCCCTCCCTGCTCCTGGTCATGGGCTATTTAATCATCTTTTTTTTTTAATTGAAGTATAGTTGATTTACAGTGTTGTGTTAATTTCTGCTGTACAGGAAAGTGATTCGGTTATATATATATATATATATATATATATATATACACATTCTTTTTTATATTCTTTTCCATTATGGTTTATCACAGGGTATTGAATAGAGAGTTCCCTGTGCTCTACAGTAGGACCTTGTTTATCCATTCTATATATAACAGTTTGCATCTGTATTTAATCATCTTCATCTCTGCTCTTATGGTGCTCACTGGTGATAGCAACAGCTGGTTTTCTCCCCAGCCTCCATCCTCCTCCCCTTTATTGCCAATAGACCTGTATTATGGAGACACCATTGTGCTTTGCTAACAACATTTCCTTTGCAAGTAGGTGTAATCATAGAATTAAATTCTAGCTAATGATTTTAAGTGGAAGTTTAGAGGGAGGGACCTCTGAGAAGGAAGGACAGCTGGGGTAAGCCCCTTTTTGTCTTTCTACTTTTTCCTCTTCCTTCTAACTGCTACCTGGAATATGGATAGAATGGCTGGAACTGTAGTAGCCTTCTAGGACCTTTGGGGGGAAACCTTGACAGGAAGGCTACACACGGCCAAGCAGAAAGGTAGAAAAAGCAAGGGTCCTTTGAAGCCACCATGTCAGCCCTGGAATATAATCTCTGAACTTCACAGGAGAGAGGGAATCTCTGTGTGTAGAAGACATGAAAGTTAGGTTTCTCTTGATAACAACAAAAAGCAATTTCTAACAAAATGCCTTCCAAATTTCTCTTTATTTATGCATATCCAACCTGTTCTTTAAGGCCTGGTTTGTTTCACATCCTATTAATTTAGCAAACACTGGGGAGCATCTCCTCTGTGCCAGGCCCTGAGTAGGTCCTGGGAATGACAGGTGAGCACAGCCTCATCCATGCTGATGTGATTGAGGACTCGTCTCTCTACCTTGCAGTCCATGAGCCTGTCTGCCATTCAAGGGCAGAGCCTCTGGCTCATTCATCTTTGGCTATTAACCCCTAACGTGGAGCCTGATGACTGGGAGGGGCCTAGTAAAGGTTTGTGACATGAAACAGTGACTGTCGTGGACTCCTCTAGAAGCTTCACCTGAGTTCTCTGGTCCACATTGATCAAAAGGGAAGTGACATTTACCAAGCACATTCTTTATGCCAGGTTAGGCAATTTTTTCCACACATGATTTCTCTCCTTCCTCCCAGCCACCCAGCAACATTTGAGTTATCACCCTCATGTACATTTGGGGAAATTCAGCCTTGTTGAGATAAAAATGATTTGCAGGCTCATTGTAGCTCAGCTGGTAGCTGATAGAAATGGGATTGATACCCTACTGGGACGTTTTCGGTTGCAAGGAACAGAAACTCCAATTTAAACTGGCTGAAATGATAAAGGGAATTGATTGACTTACAAAGCCCAAAACCTTCAGATGTAGGGCTGGCTTTAGGCAAGAGTAGTTCTAAAAGGTTCCTTCTGTCACAATCCACAAAATTCCTGAAGTTCGCTTGATTGAATTAACTTGGGTTCCTTGCCCACTCCTGAACCATTTGTGGGGTTGATGAAGATGCGATATCTTAGGCTTACATGAATATTTATGGCTTCCAGGCAAGTGTACAAATAGAGGCTTCTAGGCAATAGCCACCCCCCCCCCTTTGCTCGTCCATCCCATGCTCCAGCCACATGGTGAAGGGCTTTATACACATGCATGTGGATACCCCTGCCCTCATGTTCAAGCTCCACACCTGGCCTAGGCGTGGGCCCACTGGCAGCATGATCTGCCTCTGGGAGGACAGAAATGGGCAAGAGACCAGTGCAGGCCCAGGAAGTAGAGCCCTGATACCGAGGGCCTGCTCTATAATGGGAGCTGTAGGCTCCTTGTGGGTCTGTTCCCCCAGTCCCCCAGACTCTCACATAGTAAAATGCATGCTTGAAATGGGGTCAAATGCTGGGCACTCTGAAGTGTGTGGCCCAAGGCAGGAGTCGTGTTGCCTAGTTGCCGTTCTGGATACAGTGATTAACCTCAGCTAGTGGGTCCCATCTCCAGAGCTGGAAGTAACATCGTACCCACTCAAACCTCAGGCCTGCAGAGTAAAGTGGAGTGTGGCTTGGGAGGGATGTGATGGGAATGGATGCTGAACGGGCAACCACCAGCTATCCCTACAGGGCTAAACCATGATGCCTGTTAGCCAGAACTTGCAGGCAGGACCCATGTTTTGCTCACCACTGAATTCCCATCACTAGTTGCAGAATCTGGCCCAGCGTAAGTGCTCAATATATATTTATGAAATGCTGAATGAATGAATAAGAAAGGCTTCCTCTTATCCCCATCACTCATAGTTTCCATCATACGTATCTTGCATAGTCTAAATCTTTTTGCTTTTGGCCATTTCACGTAAACTCTCTAGTTCCCCCAAGTCGAGCCCCTGAGACTCCATTCTAAGATAGGGGCTGCAGGTGGGCCTGGTGTGGTTCCTTCCCTCAAAAGAAGTGGCATCAATCAAAGCAGGACACATGTTTCAGAGGGAAGGTCAGTCAGTGACTAAAGAGCACCGTGTCTTCCATATAGCCCAGGACCTCCAAGACAGAGTGTAAATGAGGGTGGGGTGCACATTCTTCAGCCAGTTTTCTAGACTTTCAGATGCCGACATTAGAATTTGATCACACCAGATGTGTAATTTGGCCAGGCACCATGAAGCACTTTGCTTTTGTCTAATTTACCATTATCAGTGGTCATCCATGGAAATGACTACACTCTGATGCTCAAAATAGCTGGCCCTGTCTTCACTCCTGTCTCCACAATCAACAAGGGTCAGCCCTGTGCTCTTCACACACCGGCTCCCAGCAGCACCTTTTCTGAAAGGGAATTTTCTTGTCTCTGTGATGAGAACAAAATGTACGTTACCTCCTGCTTCCCAGAGATAGCACCACATTTTCTGAGATGTGAGTTTTGACCTGTGATAACAGCCATCTTCAGATGACGGCCTGTCCCTGGACAGCTGGGTCCAGGGCTCCCTTGAAACAATAGTATAAAACACACCACATGTGAGGCTGCTCTACAGATAAGGTCAATCTGGTTCTTTTAATCCTTTCAGTCAGTGATTTGAATCAGCACATGCCTAACCCTGGAGGGTGTGATGTGACCCCCATATCCCAAAGTCCCCAGGTAGGTTCCAGGGGCTGACAGAACATAAATTCATGTTTACAATATTGTCTCTTATCTCTGCAGCCCCAGCACTGGGTGGGTATTATCAGCTTGTAATTAGTAAGGAATGATTGATTGATTGAGTCAATGAATGGATAAATTCACTGTCCCTGGATTCAACAGGTATAACCCAACTCACTCTTCCCCCAAGGTTCAATTCTTCCTTATACTGTAGCCTACCCAGATGGCACAGTAATAGCTACAGTCTCCCACAGTTCGGGATGTCTCAGCCTCAGAGAATTGTCAGTCCTGACATATTCAATATTGTCTGGTTCATGGGATTTATCTGTTACAGGCCCTGGTACGGAAAGAAGCACCATGAGCTGAACTGGCATGCCTAATGTGCAGTTGTATGCAGTCCTGGTCTTTACTCTAGTTCTCATCATTGCTACAGTGGCCAGAGCTGACTAGCAAAAGAGGCGATAAAAGAGAGTATCCAGAAAGTCAAGGCCTGATTTAAACCTTGTGCTTAGAACAAATGTTCTCTAATTTATATTGAGACCCTGATAACAGAATGACATTTACAGTTTTCAGTGTCAAAAATGAAGGGGAAAAGAAATCAAATCTCAGATGCCAGGTCTTACCAGTAAAGGATGTAAAACCCATACGAAGTACAAATGACTGTCTGACAGACTTCTGATTGATGGCTGAGACATGGTTACATGGTGTTTTAAAATTGACAGGACCTGAAGAAGAAGCTGAGGAAATTATTGGAGAAATACTATTCTCAGGTTTAGATGCCTTCTGAACAGATGTTGTTGGTAGGTTGAATAATAGTCCCTCAAATATGTCCATGTCCTAATCCCTGAAATCTGTGAATATTACCTTTCTTGGCAAAAGGGACTTCGTAGTTGTGATCAAGTTAAAAATCTTGAGATGGGGAGATTATCCTGGATTATCTAGGTAGACCTGATACAATCAGCATGGTTCTTAAAGGAGGGATGCAGAAAGAACCAGAGTCAGAAGAGAAGGTGGTATAATGATGGAAGCAGTGATTGGAGTGATGTGCTTTGGAGATGGAGGAAGAGGCCACAAGCCAAGGAATCCAGGTGGCAACTAGACGCTGAAAAGGGCAAGGAAACAGATTTTCCTCTCAGAGCCTCCATGAGCAACCAGCCCTGCAGATACCTGGATTTTAGTGCAGGAAGACTGATTTCAGGCTTCTGACCTCCAGAACTGTAAGAGAATAAATTTGTGTTATTTTAAATTCACTAAGTCTATGGTAACTTGTTATAGCAGCAATAGGAAACTAATACAGATATCAACCATCAACCCTGAATTTATGGCTAATCTTATAATGAGTAATTTGTTGTGTGTCTAACCTCCTACCAATGGAGGATTTACCGGTGAGGAAGTTTCATGTGGCCTCACAGAGACTTGCTATAGAACACTTTAATGATTTGTCATGAAGTACGAAGGGATTGGAGGAGGGGGAAATCCCACATTACCAGTCTGAAAAGTCATTCTGCATTCCAGTTACTTGAGGAAATGAATCTGAGATTTGGTGGAGTGATAGCCAGGAGTAGCTTCTGCTTCCAAAGAACAGGTTAGGAAATAGAAATGTTTTCTACAGAAAACTATTTTCTCACGTTGGGACTTTCTAAACCGTTTACCACAGACCTTTCAAGATGTCATTTGAAGTCTCCATAACTCAGTTTTCCTAGAGTGGTTAAATGTATGGACTAGAGTCAAGTTGCCAGCAGTGCTGAAGGCTCCCTTGAGATTGTGAGCATAACTTTAATGTCAGGCAAGTCCGCTGTTTGTTTCTCTCCAACTACATCCAGCTCTTCCAAGGCAAACGTGAGGTATATAAGCAGGATTAAAATTTTATTAGGCAAGTGCAGTGGCAGAAAGAGAGGAAGGGGGTTGAGGATGTGTAAAAGAGTGTTACTAATGATGGGCCATGGATTTAAGTCAAGAAAGGAGAGCAAGAACTTGATGGAGTAGTGACTAGTAAGAGATTGGTAGGCTCAAGCGGTTGGAGGTCCTTGTGGGACCAAGGAATGGCTGGAACCAAACCACTAGAAGGAGTAATGGTGGTGGTGGGTAATTACACATAAAATACAATCTAGACCATGATGTGTCTCCCAACTTCCTCTCCAAACTCTACCTCAGCCTGCACTGTACCTTCGTCCTTAGCTCAGCCACGCCAGCCTCTTCTCTTCCTTGAACCTGCTCAACCTCCTCCAACCATCCCTCCGTTCTTTTTTGCCCTCCCTGTTCTGTCTGCCTGGAAAGCTCTTCCCCAGAAGGATCCTGTGGCTGGCTCCATCTCATGATCCAAGCCTTCCCTGATCTCCATGTAAAATTGTGACCCACTCCATCCCTCACTGAGGTTACTCTTGATCATATCAATCACATAATACTTACCTAAACCTGAAGTTATTACATTTATTTGTTGACTTGTCTACTGTCAGTCTGCCCCTCCCATCTAGAAGGTGAGCTGCATGAGAGCAGTGACCTTGAGTGTCTTGTTCTCTGCTAACTCTCAGCAGCCGGAACAGTGCCTGGCACAGGAAAGGAACCTAAGAAAGTAAGGATAAATGGACAAAGGCATGAATAAATGGATTTTTGTAAACAGAATTTTCCTTCATTAACCTTAAAAATTGTTTAAAACAATTAAAGCAATTTAACCTAAAAAATTGTTAATCGGCAGACATTTTTTTTTCCCCCAAACAAGTTCAGTATTTCTGTCAAAATCCTTGGAAACCCTTTCTAGTAGGGGCAGCAGTTCTCAAGTGGGGGCATTTTTGTCCTCCAAAGACATTTGGCGATGTCTGCTGACATTTTTATTGTCCATTGTACTATTGGTATCTAGTGGGTGGAGATTCATGCCAAAAAAGCCTCTGTGCACCAGTGCTGAATCAAATCTTGGAGACAGAGTTTTGGGTGAAGTAGAAAAGAATAGCTTTATTGCTTTGCCAGGCAAAGGGGGACACAGCGGGCTCATGCCCCTCAAAACTGTGTGTCCCAACCCAGGAGAATTTGGTGAGGAGGTTTATAGCAATGGTTCAAGGGTGGGTTTGCTGTTAAGGATTAGGGGGTGTGTAGGGTCTGCATTCCTTAAACCTGGCCTCAGGTGGCCTCTTGCTGTGGTTATCAGATGGTGATCTTCTCTGGAATGAAGAATGCTAACTTCTTCCATTTGTTGAGGGTTTTAGTTCTGTAAAGAGCTCAAAGACATTCTTATGTGAATCCCTTGAGGCAGAACAAGGACCCTGCCCCAAGGCTGCGTTACTGTTTCTTGGCTGCTCCTCCCTTGTCTCTGCATCCCCCTCCTGTTCCCTGATTAGCAACTGTTCAAATCTGCCCTTTGGAACGCAGGAAGGTCATGGAGGCTGGAGTCTGTTCCCTACAAACAAGCAACGGGGGACACAGAAAGGCTTCCGTGCCCAGGAGCCCCACAGGGTCCTGCTAGGTTTCAAGAGCATGGATGCTGTTAAATATCCTACAGTGAATAGGACAGCTCACTCCCCACAGTAAATTATCTTGGCCCCAAATGTCAATAGTATCAAAGCTGAGAACCCTGCTAGGAGCTAAGAGTAATCACCCTGTGAGAATTGCTGGCCAGGCCAAACCCTGTGAGAAACTTTGTAACTCCCCAGTGCCCTGGAGAAGTGTCACTGTCCGGTGAGGTTGGAACTCCCCCATAGGCTCTGCCAGTGCACTGTGTCTCTCCAGTGAGATGTTGTGAGAGAGCCGCTGGATTGGTACTAGCCAAGATAAACAATCCAGAAACTTCACACACTTCTTCCAGGAAAGAATAAAACCAAGAGGGTAGACCTGCATTTGTAACTGGTTGTCATTTGCCAACTGGGGCCTGGGCAGCCTTGAAATGGACAAACATACAATTATGTGAAAGTGAAAGCACACATTGCAGGCCTGTATGGTCCCAGCACTGACGGTTTCTCAACTCCCAAAGCCCTTCCTATTCATCAGGAGAAACCCCATTTGCAAAACATTTATTCAAGGCTTAATTACCAATAAATCCTCCCATGAAGCCACTCCACTGAAAGGCTGCACAATAGCTTGGCTTGGTAATCAATGCCCCATTCATGCGCTAATGAGTGGAATCAAATGGGTGTTGAGAGGTGCGGTGAGCAGGCCCAGGGACCAGAGAGACTCCATCTCCCTTTTTCCTTTGGGGCTCTTCTCTAATTAGGGCCCTGTTCACATGTTAATCAGTGCTGGGATCCTTGGAAGTTGGGGACAGCATTCCCCTGAGGCACCTGTGCTCCCGTGTAGGCAGGTGCACTAGTCCCTGTGAATTTCCTCCAGCCTGAAACATCAGCCCTGCTTCCAACCAGTTGGTGTCTTGAGCCCCGTTTTTAAATAAGGTGGGGTTATCCCTGAGCTGACCTCTACCCATACATGCATCAGATCCAGGGACTGGGTGCTGCTCTACATGCATTGTTCTGTTTAACCCTTATCACAAATATGGCACATGATTTTATCATTATTATCCTGATAATAGAGAGAAGAAAACTGAGGTTTCCTGACTTTTTCCAAATCGTATAGATAATAATCGGAATGATCTCCGACTCACCAATGAATTAAACATTTATTTCATGCACATGTGTGCCAGGTACTAGAAATACAGTCCAATGAGGAGGACAGATACAAAAGCAGGTAATTATCATGCCACACATGGGGGCTCATGAGGGGGGCCTGCTCCACTCCAAAACCCAATGTCCTTCTCCCCTGCGTTGAGTTATCCCTCATTGGTAATCCAGGTAAGGGACTGTGGTGACTTGGACCAGTGTGTAGATGGTGAGAAGCCATCAGATTCTTATAAGGAACAATTAATTCCTATAATTTTAAACTTACTCTAGATAAGGGCAATAGGAGAAAAGAAATTTACAGTTTCATTTGTGAACGTAGAGGTACAAAATATTACGTGAAATATTAGCAAACTGAAACTAACAGGATATTTAAAAATAATATACCTGGAATTCCTTGTGGATTAAATAAGAAAAATAGCAACCCCAATAGAAAAATAGTCAAAGCATATAGAGAACAAAGGTATGGATACCAAGGGGGAAAGCGGGGGGTGGGGGTGGTGGGCTGAACTGGGAGATTGGGATTGACATATATATACTATTGATACTATGTATGAAATAGATAACTAATGAGAACGTACTGTATAGCACAGGGAACTCTACCCAACGCTCTGTGTTGACCTAAATTGGAAGGAAATCCAAAAAAGAGGGGATATAGGTATATGTATAGATGATTCACTTTGCTTACAGCAGAAACTAACACGACACTGTAAAGCAACTATACTCCAATAAAAAGTAATTAAAAAAAGAAAAATAGTCAAAGCATGTGAACATGTAATTTATGGAAGCAGAAAGCAAATGCACCTGAGGAGTGCTTAAAGTTATTAATAATCAAAGAAAGACAAATTACAAAATAATATACCACTTTCTATCTAGTAGATTGGCAAAATTAGAAAGCTGGATAATGCCGCGTGTTGGTGGGGATTTGGAGATGCACACCCTTAGGCACTGTTGCCAGGAGGGCAGATGGTGGGATGGTCTGTAGAACACAGCTGGTGCTCATCTCTTAACTGAGTCCAATTAAGTAGATGGACACTGAATGACTCAGCAATTTTATCCCTCTCCCTCTGTAGTCTGAAGAAATACTTACACAGCTCCCCAAGGGACATATACAATACTTCGGTGCAGCATTGGTTGCGGTGCCAGGAATTCGGAGACCATCTGGGTACCTATCATCTGGAGATTGGATAGATAAACGTGGGGAGTGCACAGAGCAGAGCAGGGAGCAAAAGTTTAGAGACAAAAGATGAATTGTAGCCATAGCAACATGAATGAACTTGAAAAAAATTGTAATTAGTGAGAAAGGTAAGAAGCTGAATGAAATATATAACTCAATAACATTTATGAGAAGGTTCAAATACATGCATAAAAAACAACACCATTTTGCAAGAACACATACAAACAGAAGCACGTAAGTGCATATGTTTTCCATTCTGGGAAGGGGACCAGGAGTAGGGTGTACAGTCAAGGTTCCAGTGAGAAACAGATGGCACACCCAAATTAAGATAATTCAAGGTAGATTTGTTTACAAAGGTGTGGGTGGGTGTAGGGAAACCACAAGAGGTAGTACAGAAACCCAGGGCTATTATTTTAACCCAGCCTGAAGGGAATGGTTAGTGGAACTTAAAGGGAGAAGACTTGTAAAGAGAGAGTTGCCAGGAAATCAGCAGTGGCTTTCAGCTGCTGAGGGACCCAGCTAGGCCTAAATGACCCCAAGGAAAGGAATCAGAGATACATTCCCTTGACTTCACTCTCCTCCCTCCCTTCCTCCCTAGAGCTCCCCACTGGTCTACTCAACAGAGAGCCAAAGGGCAAGGGAGGCCATTGATGTCATCCATTCAAGTCAGTCTCTTGGACAGAAAGAAGAGTGAAGTTGTGTGTGAAGAGAATGGGTCTGGAAAGACAAATGGCAGCTATGTGATTCGTGAGCTCTGAGGAGAAAGGGAACTCATCAATAAAACAAATAAACATAAACATGGAAGAGGGTGGGCCTTGAAAGAAAAAAGCAAATAAAGACATTTCCCTTTCTAGGAGTAACCCAATGGTCAGCTGTAAAGGACACGAAAAATATGTTTCACCACATTCCTCATATCCTACATTGTGTATGTGTGTGTGTAACACAGGCAAATTTGTCTGTTCACATTTGTGATACTTATTATAAAGTTGGTGAGTTAGCACACAAAGTACCAATGGTCTCCAATAAAAGTAATATTTGGAAACATAACCTTTGAATATGCAAGTTTTTGTTAGACTGAGAAACAGTTAAGTATATAGAATTTCTGAATCAAACTTTTATGGAATCCTTGCAGACCTGAAGCATCCCCATAGGACCCTAGTGCTTTAAGGCCAGAGCTTAAAAATTACTTTCTTGAATGAATGCATGGCTCTCTGTGATTATCTAACCCAAGTCATCAATCTCCATAATGTGTCCTCTCTTCCAGCTTCTGCCTTTGATTAATCCACATTTCTTCTGGTTTCTTTTATTACAGAGTATTAATGTTTAAAATACCATAGTCTATAAGAGTGCCATTAAGTGACCTCTGGAAAATTCCATTCCTTCCTCCACTTGAATGATGAATCTTCGGAGAATGACTTGACCATAGCGTGAGCAGAGGAGAGGCTTTTTTTCCTACTTTGTACCAGAGTTGGAAGTTAGAAGTGTCTCTTGTATGAAACACAGAAATTTGCTAAGTGAACCACAGTGAAATCTAGGCTTTGCGATCAGGAGTGACTCTCCATGGGGTCTGAAACAATGGTGAGGAGCCCCAAGGTAAGAAGGATTCCACCACGATGTTCCCTCAGACACTGGAGGGTGGGCAGAGTGCTCAGTAAAATCAATAGATTGAAAAGTCTAGAGTCTGGCTTTGTTCATGGCTAGAGTTCAGCAGCAGACCAGTAAATGGTTCAGACAAACCAAATACACTGACTGAATATTCCGTGAAGAGGTCCTGAGGCCTGGAAACCATATCACACAGACCTCAAGAGGACTGATGTCTTTGCAAAGGGATGCCAGGTAGACCAGTAGTCCAGAGCTGGGCATTTTTGGAAGCAAACAGAGTGGGCTTTAGGGACAGAGCTACTCTGGACAGATTATATGTAAGAAATTCTAGGACTTCTGAGGCTAGAAGTGCAAGCCCGGGGCCCAAATAAAGATGGAAAGCAGGTTTTGGAGAAACCTGCTTCACACTAGATTTGAATGAGCGCCACTGCTGGATATTGGGAGAGTTGAGAAATGTGGGCTGAGGAAAGGTTTTCCTCGCTCACAAATCTATCCAGCTCACTTGATTGATTCATGGTTTCTGTGATTTTGTTTTCTACATTCTCCCCCCGCCCCATCTTTGTAACTCTTAAAGTTTGTGTGTCTTTTTACCATAAGATGGGTATGGACAAGGAGGTGGAAAATCCCAGGGATCCTGCTGGTATGGTTATGGAAGGTACAACGGCAAGGAACTCAGGAAGATCTTGGAGTCTGGGGCCCTGAGAGCAAAAAGGCAAGTTTGAGCCTGACTGTGGAGGCAGTCAGGATCCTGAGAGGGTCCCACAGCTCATTCCCAAAGGGAAAGTAGGGTCCTTAGAAGGAATGCCCAAGCCCCACCCCCACAGCTGGTCCTGACTTCTCTGGTTCTGCTCACTCACCAAGAGCAACTTAATCTGACATTTAAGTGCAAGTGTTGTATTCAGTGGAACCCTGGCTGTGAAATATTAGTGGGTCTTAACCTTGTCAAGGAGGTGGAGTTTCTGGAAGTCATAGCATACCTTGTGAGAAGCATGGACTATTCAAATATTTTCAGTAAATTTCTTGTGGGAAAAGCTCATGTCTGTATTGTGTCATTAAACCTGGCACAGTGCCTGGCACCTAGTACATGATAAATAAATGTTTGTGGAAAGAAGGAGGAAAAGAAAGAAGGAAGGGATGGAGGGAGAGAGAGTGGGAGGAAGGAGAGGACAGGTAATCAATTTAGCCAGAGGAAACATTCTCCAGATGTTATTTTCTAATCATATTTTAGAGATTTTCCTTTATTCACGCTTACGTTTAATCATCATATTAATTTATCAATACTTGCTAGCAAAAAAGTTGGCAGCAGGGAGGCAAAATTTTAAGAAAATTTTTGGAAGGACAGATATAAAATGGAGTAAATTCCAAGTTCCTCTGCAAATTAGGAGAAGATAGACTTTTATCACTTCATTTTTAGTAGTGGTCCCTTTTGACATAAGTCAAAACTGAGTGTTTGGTGGGCAAAGTTGGAGAACTGCTGCTCTAGTGGATGACTTGACAATTGCGTGATGCCACGACTTAGTTTAAATCCACAGATATTTACTCAGTACCCGTGCTGTGTAAGGGAGTGGTTGGAGGAGGTCAGTGAGAGGATGTGACCATCCACTGACCTGCAAGCTGCACCAGGGTAATGGGAGGCTCCTCACCCCCTCCCCTGTCCTTGGAATGTATGCTCTGATCACTGTTCCCACAGTGGGAGCTATTGCAAGGACACAGCCTAGAGAGAGTAGGGTGGTGTTGAGACCATCTAGAAGGTATAAGTGACTGATCCCCATTAAGGCCTCTATATACACTTTAAGATTCTGCGGGGTGAATGTGGAGATCTGCTCATTTTGTGGAAACCAAGACAAGCCTCAAAAGTAAGTTTTCTTGTGTTGGGCTGCACCCCGCACGCCTACAAGCCTGCAGTCTCAAGACCAAAGAAAGGGCCAGGAGTCAGCGACGGAGACATCAATGGTTTATTGGACAGGGGTATCTTATACTAAAGGTCCTGGGGTGACACCCCACCATGCGTGGCAGACAGGACATGGCAGCAGTCTTTACTGCTTGGGGGATAAGGAGGCTGCCATTTATAGGGGAGATTGACATCAGGTGGGCTCATCATTTACAGGGACTACTTAAGCCCTATAATTAAGAGGATTGGATAGTCATGTGGGTGAAGCAAGGGCTGGTCGAACAGGGGACGTACAGAGAGCAAAGAAACAGCCATTTTGAATAGCCTAACCACACACCTTGCTTAATAAATCTGCCACCTACCAATTTGGGGTGGTCTGCCTCTTTTTTCGGTCTCCCCTTGCCCTCTGTGTATGGGCAAGGAGAGACCGAAGAAATCAACAGGAGTTGTCTTGCTAGAGGTATGGGATTAATACTTTCCTTCCAAGAATAAGTCTAGAAGTGGAAGGTAGCATATGATTATTCTGGAGGTACATAGCATCCATCAGTTTTTCCATTTTTCCTTCCCTTCCTCCCTCCCTCCCTTCCCTCCTTCCTCCCCCCTTCTTCCCTCGTTTCCTCCCTTCCTTCCTCCCTCCCTCCCTCCTTCCCTCCTTCCCTTCCTTCCTTCCTTCCTTCCTACCTTCCTTCCTTCCTTCCTTCCTTCCTTCCTTCCTTC